>NW_017535263.1:101537-130166 GCF_001853355.1 Bactrocera latifrons
AGTTTCAATTTCTAGACATTTGAAGTCCAAAAGTACATGGAATAAAATAAACTCTTTTTTATTGCAGAGTCCTTGGGGTTCTTCTATTTTTCCAATCTCGCATTATTCTAATTAAAAATGTTTGAAGTACGAACTTTGTTTAATAAATTTACTTTTGCTTTGAATTATTTTTACTAACAAAGTGTGACGCTCTAATATACAAATTTTCGTATATACTTTTTTTTGTTGTGAGTGCCTATGTCAGTTTCCACGAAGCGTCAAGAAATTAAAACTTTTTGCCACTTTTCTCTAAGGGTGAACTTAAAGCATGTCAAAGCTCCTTTTCTTTTTTGTTTGCTGTGTTTTGCTTTTTCTATAATTTATGTATTACAATATTCCGTCCCCTCCTTTTGTAATGCTTTAATAATGTCACGATTTAAACACATTAAGTATGCATGGTTGGGAGGGGCTGTGCATGGCATTATTCTATATTGTAAAGTTGGTCAACCAAAACTTAACGAACTGAAGTGTTAGATTTCTCTTTAACTTTTTTATTTGAGTTTATAATTTGTTAAATAATGCAGACTTTTTTCGCTTTAACAAGCAACTCCATAAATATTCGCAAGGAAAATACTTGCATATTATTGACCTGACTTTTTGTTTTAAATTTCTTTCACACTGTTTATTTCCACGAACAATCTGTTTACAATAAAAATAAAAAGGATGTTCACTTTTATGCCCATAAAATATTTGGTCTGTCCAACATGCTTAGCAACTTCCGCATGTCCATCATTTTGGCGATACAATCTTAATTGCTTTATGTTGTTGCGTCCTACTTTTTTTTTCTTTTTTCACTATCGAATTGATTAGCTCTCCACTTTTATAGTTTATGAAATTGCTTGTTACATGTTTTGTTTGCCAGATAAAATCTCTTATTTCAAAAGGATGGCTCAGAGCGAAGGAGTTGTTCTAATTTATCAAATCGTGTTTACGAATTAGTGTAGACTTATTTTCAGAAGTAGAGAGAAGCTTAGATATTAGTAACCTTAGGAATAACAACAAATTTTGGAAAAAAATTATCTTGAAGTAATACACGTTCTCTGTTGAATTTATCATACCATCCATACACTGGTCCTTGCCGAAGCTTCATCACTAAAAATTGAATTAAGTTCATTGATGCAATGTTGTTGAGCTAATCCACGTCCAAAGTTGTAAAGAGTAATGGCGATAAGATTTAATTTTCCGACCGAGTAGAATATTTTAAGTTACTGTAAATAGCACAAGTAGCGCTTGTATTCCAAAACTTCTGAATATGTTTAACCTCAAAAATATCAAGTTCTATGGAAATTATGTAAGTTGCTAAGGTTGCCAATTTCCGAATTCCAAGCAGCTTTTAATGTCTTCTATGTCCAGGAACTGCAGTTTTTGGACTCTCGTAATTTGTTGCCTACCTGTCCAAATCCATGTATTTATTTGTTTAGCATATGCTTTTATGCCTAGTGTCTGTATAGATATTAGTGCTACATATATTATTACGGAACTCATTGTTTTTTTTACTAAAGATCGGCGGTTGAAAGGCACGCAACCCTTATTGGCCATCATTCTGGATAAAGCATTACAAATTTTTTTTGCTTAACCAGAAGTATACGCCATTTATTCCTTAAATTTGAATTTGGAATACTACATTACTCTCAGATATTTCAGCTGCGGCGGCGAAGTAACGTCGCATTCCCCTGCTATGAATAATATCCTTTCATTCACATTCCCTGAGCTTATGAGAAAGGCTTCTATTTTCTGCTGCGTTTGCGGAGTTAAACTCACTCTTCACACATGGGGTAATTCGTTCGAAATATTTATTGTGCCAACTTTCCATTTTTTTGAAACTTACTGGACATTTCGTAGTAACTAACTCCGGCTTTTTAGACCGCGCACTCAAAACGGTTTCTTACTATGTTCTCATAAACATTATCAATCGTGTGGAGCATGTACAATGGTCGGTGAGATGAAGGTTTTGGGCAGTAGAACCAAACGCTATACCTTCCCAATGTTGGCGAACAAATCTTATACAAAACAAGTAAGGTTCGGGTGTCACCGAACATTTTATACTCTCGCATCAAATGCCGTATTTGTGTAAAGTTTTATTCCGCTATCATCATTGGTTAATAATGGATATATTATACAGAGAATACATCAGATGGAATTCAAAATAGCGTTATATTCGAAGAAGGCGGAGTTGTGAACCGATTTAACCCATATTTCGTACATGTCATCAGGGTGTTAAGAAAATATTATGTACCGAATTTCATTGAAATCGGTGGAGTACTTCCTGAGATATGGTTTTTGGTCCATAAGTGGGCGACGCCACGCCTATTTTCAATTTTCAAAAAAAGCCTGGATGCAGCTTCATTCTGCCATTTCTTCCGTAAAATTTAGTGTTTCTGACGTTTTTTGTTAGTCGGTTAACGCACTTTTAGTGATTTTCAACATAACCTTTGTATGGGAGGTGGGCGTGGTTATTATCCGATTTCTTCCGTTTTTGAACTGTATATGGAAATGTCTGAAAGAGATGACCGTATAGAGTTTGGTTGACATAGCTATAGTAGTTTCCGAGATATGTACAAAAAAGTTAGTAGTTGGCGGGGCCATGCCCACTTTTCCAAAAAAATTACGTCCGAATATGCCCCTCCCTAATGCGATCCTTTGTGCCAAATTTCATTTTAATATATTTATTTATGGCACAGTTATGACACTTTATAGGTTTTCGGTTTCCGCCATTTTGTGGGCGTGGCAGTGGGCCGATTTTGCCATCTTCGAACTTAACCTTCTTATGGAGCCAAGAAATACGTGTACCAAGTTTCATTATGATATCCCAATTTTTACTCAAGTTACAGCTTGCACGGACGGACGGACAGACGGACAGACGGACGGACAGACGGATGGACGGACAAACAGACGTCCGGATTTCAACTCTACTCGTCACCCTGATCACTTTGGTATATATAACCCTATATCTGACTCTTTTAGTTTTAGGACTCACAAACAACCGTTATGTGAACAAAACTATAATACTCTCTTTAGCAACTTTGTTGCGAGAGTATAAATATACACGTGTTGAAAGCGAGTAATACTTAATTAGGTGGTTCCGGGGGAGAGCATGGAGTTGGAAATACGTTAGATTTAGCAGATTGAAAAAAAAACTCGCATTGTACATTTTGACAAACAAACTGGGTCTAAACATCATTGCTTCTGTTAGGGTTCTATTTTGAATACCATACCAACTGCATTGGGGGTTTTTTTTTTATTTTTTTCACAGACGATATTTCATATTCCGTGGCTAGTTGTGGTTATTATGATGTTTCGTTTCGCTTAGCATAGAAAATTTGGTTATGTGTAGGAAATAATGCTTCGACGGCTTTCCACATAAACGATGTGTTTTTGTTTCGGTTATGGAGGCTTATTGTTGAATTTCCACATACAATTTTGCAAGCAGTTCCCCAAGGATCTATGTTTGCTTCTTCGGAAGGTTTTTCAAAGCAGGATCTTTGGCTATGACCAAATGCTATTTTCAGGAGCTTTTTTTGGCTTTTAATAGTTTCACTGAGGTTGCTTTCAGTCTCACCATTCTGGCTACGCTTTAAGGAACGTCTAGCTGAGTGTTAGCGCTTCCTCAGCGTAGCGATTTCCACTAGTATACCAGCGTTTATCTTGTTGTTAAAGTATCTGATACTACTCATAATTGCTAAAGACAGGTACAAGAGAAAGTCTTCGAATTCATTAGTGGATGCTGTAGCCTAGCGACGGAGTATCACTCAACTAACGCTTGGTTGTAACGAATCGAGATAGACATCCTATAGAGCTAAATATACTAGTATAAAAGTAGCAAAGAAAGTTTAAAAAGTTTTCAATCTCTTTAGCTCATGTTCCACACCGAATAAAATGGTTAATAATATAAAAAAATAAAGTGTCGAATTCTATGAATAAAACAAGTAAAACCAAAACAGCTCACATGTACTCAATTTCGCACATTACAGAAACTTTCAGAAAACAGCTACTTTCTAGTATTAATCCATAGCTCTTTATTTCACAAAATACTTTGCATAAAGTGTAGCACGCTTTCGCCCAAAGTTTGTATAAATTAATTTGGAATGATATGTCATTATCTGTAAACCTTGCCAAAACTCGTCCAGATTCGTTGGGGTTGATCGGTGTTGTCCTAAACTTCATTTGATGATTGATCACAAATTCTCAGTCGGATTCAGGACATGGGCTGGCCACTGCATGATTAAGATTTTTTTTTTTTGCCGCTGCTATATAGCCAATATCGCGGAGTGTCCTCTGCTATTCCCTTTATTATAAAGCTTATTTATTGCTATAAATGCGTCCTTTCTTGACGAGTGCTTATTTCTTTTCACTGGTAACAACTGGTAGATTATTTTAAAGCTGTCTTAAATTTATGCCTGGTTTACGCTTCTGCTAAAATATTTATTTTGCCTTTCATCCGTAGCAAGATGAGCCTTACATTTCTGGAAATGTAATTCCCTTAATTAAGTTTTAGAACTTACGAAAGTTTCAAACTTCGATTTTTTTTAATTCAGTTAAAGCAATTTGCTTCTGTCTTGCTGCCCTAAATTGAGTAAACAAGAATTGCTTAACCGCTAAATTTCAGCTGTGCCGCATTTTAATTACTACAAACTTGAAAATAAAGACATATGATTGGATTTACAATAGATGCCACACCGAAAAGTTTTGTGGTAAATAAAACAAATTTATTTGAAAGCGCTTTATTATATCAAACGCTGATTGCTGTGCCAGAAGGTTTCAAAGCTTCTAACGAATGCCAAATAACGGTGAGTAGCAACAAGGATCAAACTACATTCTATAACTTAAAATCACACACACACACGCATAAAATAAACCAAATAAATAAAGTGCAACAATAAAACTCTATAAACTAAAAAGTTCAATATCGCAAAGTTTGTGAAAAGCGCAAATAAATTGTATAAACTATTGGCAAATCGAAGCGTTAACAAATGCCGATAGCAGCTAACCCCTTCACCTACCAACTCTGCCACGAACACTATACAGCTATGGTATACATACACACACACATATTCTTCGCTACGTCGCATAATACAAAGTGAACAATGAAAAATTGCAGACAATTACGAATGTTTTGTATCAAATTGTCGAAGTTGCCAGGCCAACTAAGGAAGCAGCATAAATTTCGCAAACATTTCACCAGCTGCTGCTGCTGCCAAAGCTGCTAGACACACATACTGCTTAGCAACGTTAGGCAACGTTGTTGATAAGTGTGAGTGAAGATGTTGCTTGCTCGTTTGGAACTGTCACAGCCGAATGGTCCGATAAAAGATGTGAAGGTTTCTAGCAGATTTCGCCGATATATTCATATATTGATGACGTGCAGCATTGATGCTCCAGTGAGCAAAATTTGTGCGTCATAAAAAACAATATCCTCTTTTTATGTGGCAGCTAACTAAGTTATTAGACCATAATTAAATCAGAAGCCTGAAAATTGTTGGAAATAGCTGCTGAAATTAAAATGATAAAAAGCGATCGAAATGCGAATGTTTGGAGTCGAAGTATTTTAGTTTTAATGTGGTTGCAGTATCTCCCGGGATATTAAGCAGATGCTTCCATTTTTAAGCTTCTTTTATTTACTAATGATACATTATAACTCATGTAACGGGTGATTCAAGTAGAGGTGCTTTTTTCAATAGCAATTTTTGACGGATTACACCTGAATCGTGTCAAGCTTGTTCAGCAGTGTTTGGCATTTCATCATGGAAATGCTAACAACGTTTACAAATCGAAATGTATGAAAATGTGTTTTGCCACCATCACCAATATTGCGATCCAACATTTTTTATTGGATAATATTCAACCGAATAGATCACGTCTACCACGCAGTAAAGAAAAAATAGAAGAGAGTGTAGACGAAGAAAGTGGCGAGTCGATTCCATGCCGTTCGCAGCAACTCGGACTACCGTATGAAATGACATAGCGCATTTAATGTCGAGATCTTTAATATATAGCGCACAAAATACAGCTTGTACAATACAATCGCTCGAACTTCGCAAGTGACATCGCTTCGCTCTTTGGGCTCTTGAAAAGTTCCAGGAAGATCCAACGTTTTCGAGGCAAATTTTTTTCACCGTGTCACTTCATCCAGAAAAACAACGGTTTGGTGTAGATTATTGGCCGCTGGAATTCCTACAGGGATACGTAAAGGCTAAAGTCCATGCGAATAATTCCGCTTCGACCATTAAAGTCAAAGTTTCTAGTTTTTTCTTTAAAAAAGAGTTATCCCCGAAATGGATCACCCTATACATATATGGGTATGTAATGTGATATTTATTAAACTGTCTAGATATATTTTATTTAAAATTAAGTTAGGGCCGTCAAATTCAAAACCCCACTTGCCTAAGGAAACCGATGTAATCAGCAATAGCCAGATGGATTCGAAACGCGTTAGGTTAGGTTAGATTGCTGTTTGAAGATCGCACGTGGGCACGTTCTATACGTAGTCCTTTGTGAAGCTATGGAAAAAAAGAACTCCTGTGTTCGGAGTCTCACATTAGAAAAACGCTTAGTACCGAATACACATTTGCTCAGGCGTTTAATTTCCACTCTCGGTTCTTTGGGATGTCTGTAGATATGCGCTCCCAAGTGCTTAAGTCTCGAATTAAGCTATTTTCATCTTATCTTCTTTCATACAGCTTCTGCAAATGGTGTTGGTAAGATTCCTACAGCAGGGATGTCGATAAAGCAATTTCCTGTTAAAAGCCCCATAACTAAGGAAAGTTAGTCTTACTAAGGGTAAAGAGATCACTCGATTTCCTACGATCGATCTTGGTCTTGGTAGAACACATGAGAATACGGGAGCACCGACTCGCTTCCATTCTATTGAATGCGGTTCTAGGGTGCTAGGGGTGTTGAATAAAATAAAATTTGTTTAAATCGGAAAAACTGTAATGGAGTAGCAATAAGTTTCCAACCAATATTGATTTTAAAATCTTTTATCTCCTTAAAAGTGTCTCAGTCTGTAGGATCTTTCATTTTTTCGAATAATGAAATGACAAAATCTTTATCACATTTAAAATAGGCTCCTTTTGACATGGTAACGCTTACTCCAATTTTCTATACACTGTTTATAAGCTGCAGCTTGAATGACCTTTAGTATCTTTGGCGTATGACTTTAAATATACGCCTCAAAACGGTCAAGTAATATTCCTTATTGATTTGTGAAATCATGAGGCGAATTCATGGTGAAACAAATCACGTTAATCAAAGAAAACAATCAGCATCAACTCCGATTGACTTTGATGTGGAATTTGTAAGGACTTGCCTACAACCAGAAAATAAATATGTATTGAATCGTATGAAAATGCGAATAAAATTTAATGAAGCAACGTTCATATGTATGGATTTGACTGGTTTATAACACAATTATGCACAGGCGTTTTTTATTTTGTTTTTTTTTTTCCTTCAGAGCAAAACACAGGAAAATGAATTCACAGATTTATTGAATCAAAAGCATGGCAAAGCTACATGTATTGAGAAATGAGGTGCTTATGGAAACCTACCACGCTTCACTGTAGGAAATCTGAAAATCAAGATTATTCAATTCAAGAAAAATTGGTTGAAATATTTTTTCACAGGTCCAATAGCTTACTAAAATATTGAATAAAGATCTAGGATTAGTTAGGTAATTCTAATATGGTTAGAGAAAGACAATAGCGATCTTTTTGCTATATATAAAGAATATTTTGATAGAAATGGTCTTATCCTGACTTCTCTAGAGATTAAGAATAATCCCACTTGGACAGCTAGTAGCGCCTACCTGTTATGATGCCCAGAACTCCTAAGTGTGGATTAAACAGGCCATCGGAGCATGCCATAAATTTATTGATGCGGATAATATCAATGTCAGCGAATTTGTCGAGTTTGTAAAAAGTATAGTATAGCAACCGATATGCCTTAACCTTAGTCCGCCGAAAGCTGGACTGTGGAGGAAAATTTGTCTTGTCTTCCTCATAGCAACTTTGACAAGTGACGTTCTCCAAAAACCTTTCGCCTTAGCAATAATATTCTTCCAAGCAAAATTAAGAAAAACATATGCGAGAATCAGGAGCAATAGCAAAAATATTAATTGAGTCGATGTAAGCTTTGCTAAGATATAACAATTCAACGGACCTTTTACATTCCATTCTGCACCAGAAGGCTTTAGCAAACGCAATGGTGCAGGTTGCTGCTTACTGAGCTCGCGTGAGGCCCATAGATCCAGCGCCCGAGGGCACGACGATAGGAAAATAGCAGTTTGCTCCCATTGGCTTCCCAATTTCAAACGATTTTGCTGTGGACAGCCATTCAGAAAATTTTATTATGAAAGTAGCAGTCAGCGCGCTGAAGGTCTGAATAGCAGCTCTGTTATCGGAGCGCATGCATGCTTCCGTAAAGGAAGCCGTATTTCGAAGAATTACATCTATGTACCTTAATGGCTGTCATTTCTGCTTGAAAAACACTGCAGAGACAGCCCGAAAAAATAGTTGATTGAGAGCTGCCGACATAAGACTCAAACTGAAAAACTCACTACGCCTCTTCTCCAGTGATGCCCCTACACTTATACATACACTATATCTTTCGGAGGTATGTGACCGAAGAAGATGCCACCAGGAGTAGGTTTAGCGGCGCAGAGATCCAAGTTATCAAGATGTCGGATAATGTGTTTCTCGGTATAACTTGGTCTGCAGAAGTTCAAAGTGATGGTTTTGCTGTACGGCTTATAATAACATTCTGTTGAATGGTTCTAACATTTTTAGTTTTGATAAGAAGAAGAAGCATAAAGTCGCAAAACATTTGTGTATATCATTCAGTTTTAGAATCTAAAAGATTGTTCATAGTCCAAACAAAACAAGTTTATATGCATTCCGGCGGACGACATGACCTAGCCATCATAGCTGTTGTGTCTAAATCCAGACGCTGTGTCTAATCCGCTTAACCATCTTTTCGTCTTCCATCTTTGTTCGTCGAGAGAGGACTTCACTTCTCAATTGTCTACTCAGTCTGAAGTAGCACCTGTAAACAAGAGTTATTCGGTGTTAAATTTTGAGGCTGACGTTATCGTTTTTGATATTAATGCTGGAAACTAAGAAACTCAACATCTTTAAAAAAAAGCACTCTCTTTCAAAAAAACTATGAATTTATTCGCTTATATTTATAAGTATGTAATATGATAAGTGCTTTCTTCACAGCTTCTTATTTTTGTATATACCAAATCAAGATTTCGTAATTTTTAACTAGTAACAGTGCCTGCTTACAACGAAGAGTGAACGCTTGCATGATGAATGAGTAGCATAATAAAATTTATTATGCTCATTAATTAGTCTTGCCAAAGAGTCGCAAATTTCAATGCCGCATTTCAACACCAAAACCAAACACGCTCGCATTTCCATTATTTCCCTTCTCGTTTTGTTTCCCAAAGTCAATAAGTGCTATAATTGCATGGCATTACATTGCACGTAGTGCCGAGTTCAGTGGAATAATAAGTTTATGCTATTTGAGGCGCTTGATTTTGAATTTCGTAGTCCTATTTGTCATTCTTTTTATTGCGGTTGAATTCAAGTTGCTGCTGTTGCTGAGCGCAAAAAAAAAAAAAAAAAAAAAAAAAAAAAAAAAAAAAAAAAAAAAAAAAAAAAAAAAAAAAAAAAAAAAAAAAAAGACGGCAAGAATTGTCCTTCAATGCTCCGCGTCTAAAATGTGTTACTTTTTTTGGATTTCGTTTGACTCTCACGCCATTAAAGTGTAAGAAGGATTCAGAGCAAAAGTTTTCTTTATTCTGATTTTTTTTGCACTTCTTCATTGTAGTAATTTTATATTAAGCATTCTTATGGGAAGATTTCAAGATTTCCTCAAAGTTTCAATATAAAAGTTTAACAAACTTTGAACGAAGCAGAGTCAAATTTATGTGCGAACAATTTCTCAATAAAACGAGCTTGTATTTTCAATACAAAAGAAATATGAACGCCAATATGTGACGAGCAAAAAATGAAGAGATGATGAGGTGGAGAAATGAGGAGTCCGTTCGTAGACGTATTTTCTGTCCGCCAATTTGTCGCCGAAAAGCAAACGCACGTGAATGTGAAGCAAAGATTACATCAGCATAAGCATAGTGGTCAGTAAACGATATGCATACATACATACATTGTTGTCATATTTCCACTATAATCCGACGATTGTATACCAAGTTTAGTCACGCTGAAGACAGCTGATCAGTTTGTGCCTAAAAAGGGCGGTTTCTAATGAGCGTTTAACTTCGTGCAGGTAAACCACACCACAGAGTTTATTGCCATGTTTCATAAAAATCAATACTCTTGTCCTAATCATCAGTTATAGGGAAACATTAGGACTGAGACCAATTAAAGGCCCAGATAACATGTAGCACAGTGTGCGAAACAACTGAGTTCGGGATTTTCTTTGCATTTAACTATCTGCACCTAGGTTTGGAGAATAGTTTTCTGATAAATAAGAAACATTGAATTCGATTACTGGAATTACAGTGTAGACTGGAATGTGAGTCAATTAATCAATTTGAAAATGAACGTGACGCCGTTTATTTAGACTGAGTTCACATATGGAGACTTTTGTCACCCATATTGGTTTGTGACTACGAAGATAGACGAGGGGAGTTGTCCATGTGATTGGTGTAAGCAAACCCCAAAGAAGAATTTTCCAATAATGGCCAACAAAAGTCTTCATATACAAAAACGGTCTTATAAATGAAATTTAACATTTTACGAAATTGTTCTCCGTATTAACTAAATTTTGCGTCTAAAATCTCATTATATTATCATCCCGCATTTTGAAATTTGAAAATTGATGAAATCGGTCACTTTCCGAACAGGGATAGGGAGGAGACACTGAAAAAGAGGTCGAAGCTAGGAAAGATTCCGTCAGTCTGAGCTTTACCCTACCTTACCACTGTAATGTCCTTCAGGCAGAAATGACTCTTTTAAGAAGGAGAGCATTCACTCCGACAGCAGAGCTTCAATACTTGCCCTGAAGGAGGTAAATATGTCTGTGCTCACTAAAAATACCATCAAGTTGTTTTAGCATCAAGTTTGTTTAGGTGTCTGGTCAGAGTTAAATCACTGACAACAGCAAAGTGGTTGAGCTAGTCAAAGAGATCACCCCGACCACGCTTACACCGGAATACTGGGACCGAGTTGGACCTCCAATGTCATTTTACAGACTAGCACTTGACCAATGAACCGCACGTGCGTTTAGCAGGCGTTGATCGATGACTGGCTCATGTGCGACTGCTTGCTCCTTTCGACCTAGGGATAGAGGGATACCTTCTGAACTACTTACCATAATAATATGAATTACTGGATATTGTCTAATATGTAACACTACTACAATAAGGCTAAAAATCTTGTATGGAAGGTGAGGTAGACACATCTATTCACTTTCTTCTCCACTGTCTAGCTTTTGCAAGACTGAGGATAAAACAACTCAGCAGTCTTAACTTCAGCGAACCAGCCGAAACTGCCATTTGCCGTCTGAACTACTTTGTGATAGCCTCAAAGCGCTTTGTCGATTTGTAAGGTTCGTATGAACTAATATATAGGACTTTTAAGTAACACTGAGAGGCATTCTAAGCAGTTCAAATGAGATCCTTATTAAAATCGAATTACCACAATGTAACTTGTCACTATCCTCACGCACAAAATGTGAAGATCTTCACTTTTTTGATTAATTTAAACCGCATATATTGAAATATTAATAAAACTATTTCAAATAATTTTTGGTAAACGTGAAATCCCTTGAGCCAATACTTTACTTTGGACCCTCTGATTTGTATAATACACAATTAACAAAAAAATGTATATCTTTTACAAAATAAACAACCAACCTTATCAAAAACTTCGTTTAACAGTAATACTCTTCCTCAACACACTGTCGTTCGCCAACACGTGCATGACTGACATTTCGATTAGACCTTCGTGTTCGACAGCGAAGTGGTGGATATCTTGGCTATTGCAACATTTTTATGGACACGTATTTGTATGGCTTTAAGCTGTGTGTACAATTACTAATAAACACTCTTACAGGCTTGCTGTTCGTGTGTCCTTTAATTTCCTCTTGTTTAGTATTGTGTTTGTTGATTGTTTGTTCGTGTTTTGCCCTGGTTCTCTTAATTATTAATAATGTTTATTTACTAAATGTTTAATTGTTAATTCAGCGCACGGAAATGCTTACTCATGCACTTGAGTATACTTATAAATACATGTTATTTAAATATACAGGCACTTTAAATGTTCACAATTTATAACTTTGGTTAAACACTTAGTTATAGCTGAATCTCTTGTATTTGCTCTTTCTACTATTTTTATACTCTCGCAACAAAGTAGCTAAAGAGAGTATTATAGTTTCGTTCACATAACGGTTGTTTGTAAGTCCTAAAACTAAAAGATTCACATATAGGGTTATATCTACCAAAGTAATTCGGATGTCTGTCTGGCCGTCCGTCCGTGCAAGCTGTAACTTGAGTAAAAATTGAGATATCATGATGAAACTTGGTACACGTATTTCTTAGCTCCATAAGAAGGTTAAGTTCGAAGATGGGCAAAATCGGCCCACTGCCAAGCCCACAAAATGGCAAAAATCGAAATCCTATAAAATGTCATAACTAAGCCGAAAATAAAGATATTAAAACGAAATTTGGCACAAAGGATCGCACTAGGGAGGGGAATATTTGGACGTAATTTTTTTGGAAAAGCTACCAACTTTTTTGTACATATCTCGAAAATTACTATAGCTATGTCAACCAAACTGTATAGAGTCGTTTCTTTTAGGCATTTCCATATACAGTTCAAAAATGGAAGAAGTCGGACGATCACTAAAGGTGTGTTAACCGACTAACATAAAACGTCAAAAACACTAAATTTTACGGAAGAAATGTCACAAGGAAGCTGCATCCAAGTTTTTTTTTTAAATTGAAAATGGGCGTGGCGTCGCGCACTTATGGACCAAAAAAATATCTCAAGAAGTACTCAACCGATTTCAATGAAATTCGGTATATAATATTTTCTTAACACCSTGATGACATGTACCAAATATGGGTGAAATCGGTTCACAACCACGCCTGAAATCTCAATTATCACTTTATCATGCGAGAGTATAAAATGTTCGGTGACACCCGAACTTAGCCCCTCCTTACTTGTTTTTTTTTTTTTTTTGCGGTGGCGGTGGCTGAATTCAGCAGGTTAGAATTTGAGTCATTTTATTTGGTTATATTCAACCATGTACTAACTTAGGTATATGAGAGATTTGAGAGTAAGCGGTCGAATGTGGCATGCTGAATTTAAAAAGCTAGATCTGTTAGTTTAGTAAAATATTCTCCTTAGAACGAAAAAAAGCCAAAATATATATTACCAAGCTTTAAGGGGGTATTCTAGTCTAGAAGTTTGAAAAAATCGATTTTAAAGACTGGATATTTAAGAATATATTTCCCAAAGGAATTTTTAAAATTCCTATTGTTTACCGACTTATAGCTATTTTAGTGCAGGAATGGCCGATTAAAGAAATGTAAGTATAGACTGCCTCAAATTCTAATGAACCGATTAACTTGAAATTTGGTGCGGACCTTCTTTATATATCTCTCTATGGTTGGAACTAGGATTTTAAAAAATTTTGATTTTTACTATTTTTAAAAAATTTTGATCTTTGCTGAAAAACGGGCAAAAAATTCAAAAAGTCGCCATTTACTGAAAAAAATTTTTTTTTTATCCTAGTTCAGACGATAGCGGTATTTGTACAGATTAAAATTTTTTTTTTTGTTTTTTTTTTTCAAATCACCCAATCGTTTATTTTCAAACCCGCCACGCCACCACGCCACAATTAATGAAATTATCACAAAAAAATTTTTTTTATGTATTTTTTTTGGTATTCTTAAAATATCAATAAATATCTGATAAAAAATTGGATACTAAAAATATTCTTAATTTTTTTATTGCACATTATAAAATGCCGTTAAATAGCATTTCTAGACTAGAATACCCCCTTAATGGGTTGTACATTCTACCCGAAAATTGTAAATAAAACGCAAATCATTTAATTATTCATCAATATTTATTTTATCGCCTTCAAAGTTAGCCCCACCAGATGAAAAACATTTATGCCACCAATTTTTACTGTTCTCGAAACACTTTTCACAAGCACTTTTTGGGATGGCCTTCAGCCCTTTCAGCGAATATTTTTGTATCTCTTCGATCAACTGAAAACGTCTTTTCCGAAGCGGAAATTTCAGTTTAGAGAACAAGAAGAAATCACACGGAGCCAAATCTGATGAATACAGAGGTTGTTCGATAAAATTCAATGCTTTTTTGTTGTTAAATTCGGTTAAAATCGTTTCTCGATGCGATGGTGCATTATCATCGAGTAAAATACATGAATTGTTCTTCTACAATTCCGGCCGTTTTCGACGGATCACGCAAACACATCAATACGGCCAAATAAAACCCCATATCGACCGTCTGTCCCTGAAGAACAATTTCGTCATGCACCATACCACGAACAGCAAAAAAAAAACGGTGATCCGATGATTGTTGACTTGTTTGCATGTTAGTTCATACATAAATCCATGCCTCATCGGCAGTTATTATACTTTGCAGGAGTATGGGATCGGAATTCGCACGATCATGCTTGTCCAAAGAGTCTTATTTATGGTACTCTTTTTGAAAAAAAAATCAACTTTATGGGACTACTCGAGCAAGAACGGGTTAACCGAAATATTCTCCAAAATCATTCGAACGGACTCGTGAGAGATGTCGAGTTTTCTATCGATCTCTTTAACACTTGTCTGACGATTTTGAAAAGGTCGAAGGTCGCATGTCTTATGCAATTCGAACATGTTTAATGGCTTTGTAGCAGGAAAATTGGAGTTGATCCAGCGAAAAGATTCCGAGTTTTGACATATTTATAACGATGTTTCCTAGCGTTCGGGGTCATAAAAATTCAAACCCGCTCTTTAAATAATTTTTAAAGTCAGTGATTAGAATTTCTCCTCATCTGGGACTAATTTTCGCACCATCTTCTTATATATGTGACATTTACATATGTGTCAGGTAATGATCGAAAAAATAAGATTTGGATAACAAAATCGATTACAAAGCCGAAGGATTCAAGAGTATAAATTTTTTGTTTTTTGGAATTTTCAGTAGTCTTTCATTTATTATCTGTATACATCTTTAGCTGCTGAGCACCGAATTTAATTTTTCAGAAGTCCTCCAGTAGTACGGCTACGGGACATAAGGTGAAATCTCACTACAACCACACTTATTTCCCATATAACACAAATTTAAAGTCCATTTGAATTCCGTATTAACATAATTATATATAATTTTATAATAAATTGGAAGCAAAATTTTCCATATACATACATAGTTTATCTGTTTACGCTGCATATTAACAATTTTCCAACTTTGCATTTCTGTCCACAAATCACATTTAACTTGACATTTAACAAACATGTGTCAGCGAAAATTAAATTTCGTTGTAGATTTTGGCGAATAACGGGACATGTGTGACCTCAACGACTGTTCAAATATACACACAAATGTGCAAATATACCCCTACACGCGAGAGTTTCAAGGTGTGTACGAATACATAATATTTCGTATAGTTACGCAAATAATTAAATAAATGTGCCTAGTACACACTCCCAATATGTATATTATGTACATATACTGCGGCTTCTACATTGTTGGTAGTGAAATTCGATCATTACAAGTTGCTTGCTGTTGTAAAGTACTTCGAACTGAACATTTGTTCGTATGTTTATTTATTATATAGTTAAAAATTAAATATTTTTCATGTAAGAATGAATTTGACGTTAATGTCAGTTTTTAGAAAAAAGGTCTAGTGACTAGAAATTTTGAATTTTTTCAATAGATGGCTGACAGAATACTGTCTCTCCGAAAAATATTTCTATAAAGGCGAGAAAAACGCTGTAAAATAAAGCGTACGATTAATATTTGAAAATGTAGATAAAGTTTATGGTTCTGAACAGGAACACGCTCTGAAAGACCGATTGTCGAAAATATCGGCATTATAATGGGAATAGTCGAGCTCGACGGTCAGGCAAACACTGCCTCGATTGTCTAAGGGCCATCGCTTAAATATATACGAATATGTTATTATTTGTTTTTTGAAAAAATTAAAAAAAAAAAAAGTCAAAAAATTTTTCAAAAACACCCAAAACACACACCTTCATATAAACACAAATAGACAATATCTTGAGTTAACTTTAATGCCTGCCCAACTCTCCAGCAACACAATGAATACAAACATATTTAAGTGTGAGAGGTAGTCAACCACTCCAAAGGCATTGCCGCGGGTGGCAGCAAAAGTCAGCAAAAAAGTGGATGTGGAAGTGTAACGGAAGTGATGCTTTCCAACGCGCAAATTCCTGTAGATACACACAAATATTTATAACTGTAAAGCTGAAGTACTCACTTAGGTCTCGGTTAATTTGTACGGACAAATCTGCATACCAGAAACATTTTGTAAACAAACACATAAGTCATTTTTCAGAAGTAAATGTTCCCTTTCACATTTATCTTTTATTCAGGAGACAGGGGACTTTTTGTACAGACGTCTAAATATTTTAATTCAGGCTCTGATGTAGCAAAAATCGTCTAAATGTTAAAAGACCTTTAAAGTGAGTGAATTTTTCTTTTATTGCGAGAAATTATTGTAAATACTAAATTCAGTGGAGTGAAAAGATGGAGCTTTTAACACAAACGCATATTAAAATCGGATGGTGGAAAACATTTCGTATTTTAATGACCTTAACATCAAGAAAAATAATTTATGTTCAAAATAGCGAAATAAAAAATTTCAATAAACGTAGTTCGAAAACACTTTACCTACAATAACTCATATAAGTTCTACTCTACATTCTCGTTTTGACAACTCAAGTGTTGCAAAGTTTGCAAATTTACAACTTTATCGTCAAGTTTAAATTTTTGATGGTATATATACTCAGAGTGCTTTGACATATGAGCGCTATCTGTGTTGTTTACAGTAACTTATAATAGTCATCTCGGGAAAAAATGGAATTAAATCGACAATAAACTTTGGACGAGAATTAAGTCAGCTACATCGAGGTCGCAGATCATGCCAAGCCGTGTTTCGTGAAGGCCGTAAAAAATTATTTTTTGTTTTGAAAACTATTGATGTAGTACGCATACTGATATTTCAATATCGTCATTGTGACCTATCATGAGGTTGAGACAACTATAGGATTAGTAGGACCAGCATATATTTAATATTGCATCAACATTTGATAATTTTTGATTTGAAAATTATTTACGTTGGATTTCACGCAACTTCCACAACTGACTGAAACAACTGGATTTTTGAGCTCTGAAAACGCCGATTTGATGAGTCGTCCACGATTTAGTACTGACTTGGCACCGAATGGCTGCACCTTATTCCCGCACGTAAAAAATAAACTAAGAGGTCAACATTTAACTACTAATAAGGAGGCAGAGTGGCAGTAATGCTGCACGACCATGACGTTGTCGTACGTGGTACACTTCCAATCAAATAACCATTCATTTAAGGAATACATATTATATAATGCCCATAGTTGGTTTATTGACAAGCTTAATTGAGCTTATTATTGCTTTGTGACTACTTTCCGAACCAAACACTACAAATTTATTCATTTACTCGGCCCACACCCCAAAAGCAACCGTTCTTTGTTTACAAATAGTTCGCCTTGGAATTCAACACCTTCGCTCTGGCAGCAATGAAGCGTTGACAACGCAAGAACGCGGAGAGGTAAGCTTAAATATTTATACAGAACGAGGATATAGATACAAGAGCATGAGCATATATAAACAAAAGCAACCCGTAATCTCCTACCAAACCAGTCGTCATAAAAGAAAATTTTGGAGTTGTGGCATTATGTCAAGTTGCACGTACACAAGGGCGTGGCTGTAATCGTTATTACATGCATACATCCCCCATACTATACACATACCTTAGAAGTGTACATAAGTAATATTAATCAGAAAGTTTTTATTTTGTCTGGGAGAAAATTTGAATGCTTTCGAAGCGTGTCGAAAAATCTGCGCACATTTATCAGTCTAGACAACCGTCTATGTGTACATAGGATGGGTGACTAGATGAAATTTGATAAAAGATTTCAATATGCTGGTAACTAAACAAGTAGTTACATACGATATATAAGGGCGGAGCACTGAAGATGACTTTAGAATAAAACACTATTTGTTTTGAATAAGTACAAAGAAATCCTTGACGTCAGAAAAGAATAAGAAATTCATTTTTGTAGATATCTGAAAAATATACGATTCTAACAGCTAATTAATATATTAATATATTAGACTATATTGTATTGTACAGTAATTTGATGTCTTAAATGAGGTTTTTGTTTGATTGCTGCAAACCAGGAAGTTGTAACTGTTTTCGGAATATTTATTTATGGCGGTGTAGGCTTGATAAGTATTGGAATGAAACTGAAAATAGTAGAACGATAATTACCGACAAACAAACGGCGAGAGAGAAAGTCAAAACGGAAGTCGAATTTCATTAAAAATAAATGCTTTGATGGAGTTGGCTCAGGTGGTTGACTTGCTCTGCTTTCCGCAACCAACAATCCAACTTTGAAGCATGCCTCCCCAACGCTCCCCAAGTCGCTTCTCTGCACTTAATTGTTGAAAATTATTTTGATTAGTCACCGTAGAGGGAATTACACAAAGTTTCCAGAGCATGGCAAGCAGTGCAAATACAAGCACAAGTACGCAATGCTTTAGCTGCTCGAATAAGTGCTAAGAATTTGATTTCACCAAAATGAAGAGCTCCATCCTATAATTAAGAAATCAATCAAAGTGTCAGAAAAATGCCTAAACAATGTTTAGACGTTGTGTGAGTATATCCGGTGCAGATTAAAGGAGAATGTCGATTGGGCTATTCGGCGGAAAAATTTTTGGAATATTCAAGTATAAATGTTTTCAGTTTCGAAAAGTCATTACCAAGTCACATTTAACAGGTAAATTGAAAAGTACCCGGCCTTAAACACATTTGTTTTTTCAGAATTATTTTTTTCCAACATAATTCTCTTCCAGTTGAATATACCAATCCAACTTTTCGATAGAATTGTTGTAGTGCGGTTTGTTCTTTGCTTTAAAATAGGCCTCAGTTTTGACGATCATCTTTTCATTCGAGTCGATTTCTTCCCAGCGAGTATTGGTTTCACATTTGAGAACAGGAAATAGTCGCTAGGAGAAGATCTAGAGAATCCGGTGATTTTGGAAGCAACTCGAATCTCAATCATGGATTTTTGTCATCGTTTTCACTAACTCTTTCTACAAATCCGTCCGTTTTTCAGCGATTTCCTTCATCAATAAGCGCTGTTGATGATCTTTCCTTTTTCAAGGTAGCCAGTAAAAATTATTCCATGCGCATCCCAAAGTACAGACTACATAAACTTGCCCACCGACTGTAGCATTTTTCGACGCCTTGGGACGGCTCCTTCTTGTGCAATCCTCTATGATGACTGTCGATTGGACTTCCGAGTGAAATGACCGTTTTCCGTGCTCATTTCCGTCTAACCTTAACATACTAAGCCTTGATTGGCGATTTCTGTGGGGTTGTGTCCGGAAACTCGTCATCAAGCTAAAGGTTTGCTTCAACTGTATGTTTTCCGGTGACTTTTCAATAAATGAGATAAACAGTAACTTACGTTATAAAAAAAATAGCTACAAAAATTTGATTCCGATCGCTTAGTTTGTATTGTATGGCAGCTATATGGTTTACGGCAATTTCATTGGTTCCTTCAAATGAGCGCCTTTTTGAAAAGAAAAGGTCGTGTACAAAATTTCAGACCAATATCTCAAAAATAGATAATAGTTCGTGTATTTACAGACAGACGGACATGATTGTTTGAGGTTGCGTCAAAGATGTACACCAACAAAGAAGACCTGCTCCGTATTTTACAGTTTCTCTTCGATTTGTCGATCAGTAGAGTGTAGGCTTTCGCTGAGTGGTTGGGATGATATGCTGGGAATCATCTGCTATGAACTATTCTAAGGTGGCCAAACTTTTATTTAGGACATGTACTGGCAGCAATTGGACCGAAATGCCTTATCAGTAGGCCAAGAGTATGTTTGGGGGATGTGCCTTACAGTAATGCCCGATTACTGCCTCTTCTTGTCAATGTGCTGTGACTTTTCTGGTGAAAATTTTATGAAAACTGACGGACTCACCTTTACGAAAATTTTGTGAGACTGTTTCGCTTAGCATCGCTTGAAATACTACTGATAAGTAATAGAAAGCAGTAAATAAAATAAAAAGCAAGAAACTTTTTAGCTTAGTCTTTATGTAATGTTCATATTAATTTTTACTTGAACATCTCTCCATCTTAAAAGTTGTGTGTATTTGTTATGTTCAACTACATCTGAATTTAGCTTATCCCCTCTTGTCACCTTTGACTTTCTTCGTATTGATATTAGAAGATAATTAAAATAGTTATAAGCATTATAACTGCTTAATATCTAGTTGCTTAAGAAATATTTTCTTAATTATTGCTCGTTCCTTTATATATATACGCAAAGCTTTATACTATATAGTTGTAAATTTTAGATAGTATTTACAAAACAATCATGGACTATTAGGTCACTATGCTACATTACCATTGTGGTTTTGGGGTTTTGTGGCTAAGCGGCACTAAAACAATTAGACGTCTCACTGTCGTACAGACACACTCGTGTGAGTATGTATAGAACATGTGTGCTTTCAGAGACGTACGTGGTTCCAAAAATATTATAGTATCATTAATATTAAATAGCAAGGTGTGTGTTTGTCGGCGTCGGCATGCTGAATACAACAAATTTCAATGTCATGCAACTGTATACATATTTATATAGTTTCTGCATGTACCTACAAACTTGCATAATCGAGTACACTCATGCATAAGTCAACATTTGTAGCATCCATTTCCATTGGGTTCATTGCAATTCCATAGAAAATGTACATAATTTCATGGTAAATTTGTTGTAGTTAAAAGCGTTTCTGTGAACAGACACTACGGTTTGTCATACCTAGACGCTTAGATGCATGGGTATAATTAGTTAAGTCACTAGCAAGATTTTATAAGCTTTGGAAATTAAAATTCTAAAGCTGATAGGAGAGATCAAATTTAGTGAGGAGCATTGCAATTAATTTATGTTATTAAAAATACTAATGAAATGAGGAATTCACGTTTTATTACGATACAAAAATTATACATATTTCTTCTACTTGTTCTAAAAAACTATAAAATTCATATACTGAAAATCTATTTAAAAAAAATCTATAACTTCTGCAATAAATTTACTATTTTGTTTATATTTAGAATGATCCGATCTGATATTCGATAACTTTTTGCCATTTTGAAGATAATTTCATAATGCCACTCTTGTAAAAAACCCTTTATATAATGGCAAATAACTGGGAAAGTCGCTTTGCACAAGCTTCTCGAAGGGAATTTTCACCAGCAAAATCATTCGCCAGACACAATCTCACCACACACATAGCAAAATTTTCCTGACATCAATTTTGAATTGGTTACCGTCGGATGTCACATCACGACGGCGAGTGCAACAAGCCTGCTTGCTAGGTATTAGGGACTTTCTGTCTATATACTATATATACAAGTGAAGTATAAGAGAATGCTTGCGGGCAGCTGTCTCATGATTTTATGCCATTAGAGTCAGAATCGGTGTCACGGTATCATACTCGACTTTGTTAATGAACTGGTGCTAAATTGCCAATGCGACCGAGAAAAGGAGACCCACGTTAAAAAATCGTTTTTTGGCGCAACGGACTCTGGAAGTATTCCTAAGAGAACACAACAAATTTAATTCGCGGTAGTATTGATGGTGGACAGATCAAAGATTCTAAGTAAAAGAGAACTTAGTAAAATTTAAGAGTCGTCTCGGGGCACCTCCCTTTAAGATCTCACCTTCAAAAAATAATGGAACCTTATTTATGGAAATGTCCAACCTTCTGCCGGATGAAACGAGACATATTCCACGGTTCCAATGCCCAACTTAAGAGACATTGAGCAGCTTGTTTGAAAAAATTTGGATTTTTACTAAATTCAATGAGTTGTACGGTTAGCTTTAAATTGATAATGATGTTCATAGTTTTTCTTTCTTTCTTTTCCTCGGTTTACAAATTCACAACTAGCTTAGAGTCCAGAGCTCTGAGTTGTATCTTATGACATGTTCATTTAATGAAAATAGAGCCTATGTAATTCCTTTGAGTTGTGGCAAAGCCTCTATAAATATTCAATTACATACATATGCCATCGTTGCAAAATTTAATCAAATGCTCACTCTCTAATGTTAAAAGGCCGTCTTATGGACGTCTTGCTGGTTTTCAGCTTGTGAGAAACTGGCCGATTTACATGGTGGCATACTTTCAGTAAAGTCTCCCACATATCATTTTTTATTTTTTATGAATTGCAATTCATTCATGCAATCATATGTAACGGAGTGTGCCTGCGGTAATCCGAAGTACGTTGACACGCACTTAATTTCCCAGTTGGCAAACAAAAGCGGAAATGCTTCTCCGCTTCAGTGGTCAGTCAGCATGATTTAGGGCAATGAGGCTTCACTTAGCTGTTGCTTCTGCTTGTCGTACATTGTTCACACATATAATAGTATTATGTGTGGCTATTTTGGGCCTCATTTGCGTTGGCAACTGTATCAGATTAACGCCAACTTTATTAAAATGTCACTTCTTCCGTAAGACAAAAAAGGAGGAAAAAGCGGCCGTGCTCACATTTTTGAAAGCGAATGCGTTTCCTTACATTCAAATAGGCAAACAAATGTCTTGATATATGCAAAATATCCGGAAAAGCTGTCACTATAATTAATTCGTATAAATGCGTTTTTTGTTTGTTTGCAAAGGACTGTTGATTTATTAATTACCCCCCAAAATGGAATATATTAAGTTTGTGATATCAAGAAGGAAAGAGCGTTTAGCCTGTAAAGTGCATACATATCTAATGGATCAGCGTATCGATCTGAGTCGGTTTAGCCATGTCTACTTGTTTTTCTCATTCAAGAAGCTTCCCGCTGGATAAAAATTAAATTCGCGTACGCACAGTGGACGCCTAAAAGAAATTGTTATAGGCGAAATCATCAAAAAAAGGCCAGAAAATAATTTCGGATATCAGTAAATTGAAATTGTTTAAGATAGCAGGCATTCCCAAGATATCAACTGAATGTTTTTATCAATTCGGAGTAGTGTTTGGAGAAGATTAAGCATAATAAACCTAAGTTTTTGCGTCAAAGTATGAAAAAACGCAACAGTCAAGGACAGACAAAGTTATGGCGTCTGTATTTTGGGATGCGAAAGGAATAATTTTCATTCACTAGTTTGAAATAGGAAAGTACCATTAACAATAACTGGTATTACTGGACTGTTTGAAAATCGAAATCTCCGAAAATTGACCGCATTTGAAAAAGAAAGTGTTGTTTCACAAGTCAGTGAAAACGAGTTCAAAAACCATGAATTGAACTTCGAATAGCTGCCGCATCCACCATATTCTTCAGCTCTAGCCCCCGGAGACCATTTCCTGTTCTCAGATGCCAGAAGAATGCTTGCTGGGAAGAAATCTTCGTCGATTGAACAGGTGATCGCCGAAACTGATGCTTATTTTGAAGAAAAGGGGTATAGAGTTTCGAAAAGTTCAATAGTTGCTGTAGTCAGTGTATCATCCTTGAAGGAATTATGTTGAATAAACGTCTTTTTTTTGCCAAAAACATTGAATTGACCTGTTATATCTTCCATATGAGCCGACTAAATTAAATTAGATAAACTGGTTTTTTTCTGTTAAGTAATCTTAATTCTACATGATAGCTTCAGTAGAAAGAAGCAACAAAGAACGAGCAAAAAGGATAGAAAGAGTAAACGTTTTTCATTGGATGCAAGCCATTGGTAGGTTTTTACTCAGTTGGAAGTCATTTTATGATTTAAATTGTTCTGTCTGTTGTATAATTATATATTTTTTTGTAGAAACGCTAATATAAAATTATTACTTTGTTCTTTGGAGTAGCAATTTTATTACAGTCTATTTCGTTATATTAATTATTTGTTTTTCGTTTTATATTTTTAGGTAAATTTTCAAAATTTTGGCATTTGTCAGAACAAGTATGATAAGTTTTCTTCGCTATATTAGAGCTTGTAAGTAAATACATATCTTTCTAAACTGCTCTTTTTTACATAGTAAATACAGAATCATCTTATCTTTATTTTTTAAAACCGTTTTTGAAAACTGCATATCTAAGAAGCTATAATACTACTATATTATATACACAGTTATTAAAGAGATACTCTTCTGAATGTACTATAAAAAACTTTCCTATTTTATAAATTGAATTTCGGGATTTATTTAATATATCTCAACACAGTTTCTCTACACCCGATTTCTACATTTTTGCTGTTACCAAAAAATATGTTAAAGCTAGCCTGGAAGACCCACTTTAGGTTCAAGAAGTTGCTTTTTTGTCGGTACCGCTCATATCAAATTACCACAGCGTATGGCTGCTATACAATCCGAACGCTCGGTATAAAGTACTTGTAAGGAAAGCTTATTATTTGACGAGATATCTTCAAGAAATTTGGCATGACTTGTTTAAACAATCTCCGAAGAAATTTTTCAGATCAAGTAACTACAGGATGTAGCTGCCGTACATAATGACGGATCGAAATTATGTTCTTGTAATATTTTATATCATTATAGTGCTTTTTCCTATTTCATTTTGTGTTTGACTGCTGTCTTTGTTTAGTAAAACTATGGGTTAATATTTGTTTTATTAATTTAATTTTGTAATATTAAGGCGCATCCGAGGACAACGTTCTCTTCTTATAAATCTTAAATCTAGACGGTGTTTGTAGAAGCTTTGTCTCGAAATGTCAATAACTGGCATGAAACGGCTAGAAATTTAGAGTAAGGCAGGAAGAAAGGAATAAGGAGTAGAAGAACAATTTTTTTAGCAACTAATATAACACATTAGTAATTTTTCTTCAGAATTTGACTTCCATGAGCTTTATAAACTTATAAGACCTGATTAAAAAAGTTAAAAGTTAAAGAAGGACTGTTCACTTGTGATCATTATCCCCACTGGCAGCCAGTGGCATGTCAGTTAGAATACTGATACTGGTGTGAAAAAATATTTCATCTTCCTCATTTTCTTCCCTAGCTAAGTTTATAATGCCATACTTAATTTCATTTCGCTCCAAACGAAACTCAGTTGCGGAAATAGTTTCCCTCGTCCACTAAGTAGTTTAATCCTAGGGCATTATAACAACTTACAAACTGAAACATAAGTAAGGCACCGAGTCCAAGCAACTACATGACGGGATTAAAGATAATTGACTGAAATAATGCGTTTTTCTTGGTTAGAAGAAAAAGTGCGAGCAATTTAGCACGAAAGTTAAGAAAGGCAAAACCGGCAACAGCCAAATTAAATGCATACCTTTTGAACAGAAAAGGCTTTTTCTGTCAGTCAGACAACAGACGATGTATGAAGCAGCCTATATAAATTTTTATGTACATGTGTTTAAGTAATTGCGGCGCACATTTCTACTTACACATACATAAATGCCAGTTGCTCCCAGCAATTCTACACTCTGCTCATGAGCAGCTTTTGCCATTTGCTGCGGGCAACTAGACTTTAAAAGCACTTAAAATATTCGCGGCACGTAAAGAGCAACAATCCAAGCAAAGAACGGATGATAGAAGAAGTCTGGAAATAAAGAAAATGTTGGTAAAAAGTAAATGGGTAAAGACAAACACGAAAGAATGTGCAAAAGAAATCTGAGAAGAAAATATTATTTAGAATGCAACGGCTTAAAGCATGAGTTACACGTGACAAGTGAGCAACATTTATGCGTGTAAAATTCTGTGGGTGTATGCGTGTATATCATATTCGCGGCAATCACTTGCGCTGCTGGCGAGCTACAGCAGCTTGACGGCTACACAAGATACCCAACACCATTCACCATATACGAAATAAGACGAAAACGGAAAAGAACTGACAGCCCAGCTGTATTTCTTGCGGTTGCTTGTGGCATTTAATGGGTCTCTCGGTGCTTGCCTTAAACGCCTGAATATATGCAACAAATGAATATTTAATATTTTTATATTTTACTTCCTACTTTGTTGCCATATGTATAATCAAATTTCATGAATATCAGTGTAAAAATTTAAATATTAAATTACCGGAAGTTTATGTAGGGTAGTACGACTTTAAAGAAAATATTAGATTATGCCTGTGATGATATTTGAGACATTCATTGTTATATGCTAATATATCATAATGATTATTATTTAGATGTAGAGAACAGAACGCTTCTTTCCCTTAAAATGTTTTAAACACACAGTAGTGAATAGTTTAGCCTACAATCCTTAAACTGTAGCAGAAATAGTTTGTATTCAAAAAGAGTTCAATGCTTGATTTCGAACAAAAGCTTTTGTTTTATTATGAATATTTTCTTTTTCAAATATATTTATAACAGAGCCTTACAGACAACCACCCAGATCCTAAGTAACAGAACACTATGACTACTCCCTGCAAGGCGAAAATAAAGCTTCGACTACAGTTAACGAGCTTGGGCTTGAAATGTTATTCGACAAAATATTGCAAACTCGGCTGAGTGATATGTCATATTTATGAAAATTCTGTATTTATATATGACGAAAAATAAAATAAAACACATTTCGCGTGTCCTTATTATAGCATTTGGTTTAAAAATAGGCTCCTTTTGAGTCTTACGCGGTTATAGCTGAGTTCACAAGAGCGCGCCAGTCGTTTCTTCTCTTCGCACTGTGGCGCCAATTGGAGATTCCAAGCGAAGCCAGGTTCTTCTCCCTCCGATCTTTCCAACGGAGTAGAGATCTTCCTATTCCCCTGCTTCTTCCGACGGGTACTGTGTCTCGACTGGAGCGGACTCAGTGCCTTCAACGAATTTTGGATTTTTCAATTTCGGCTCATTTTTGGAGATTCCTTTTTACTTCAGCTCGACGTCGTTTTTAAAACTCTCTTATGATAAAAAAGGTATTTTTAATCACAGTTCTTTAAATTTGTTCGAGCAGAGGAAGAGGCAGACCGCCACTCCGTTGGAAGGACCAAGTGGAGAAGGACCTGTCTTCACTTGGAATATCTAATTGGCGCCAGGTAGCGAAAAGAAGAAACGACTGGCGCGCGGTTGTTAACTCGGCTATAATCGCGTAAGCGGTGACTACGCCAATTAAGAAGAAGACGAATATCTGGAATACGGCTGCTGAAACTTCTATTATTAGGTAATGTGAGCCAGCTGTATCAGCAATTTTGCTTATTTACATAGCCATTGATCCAGAGTCCCATCATCGCTGAAAAAAATTTGACTCGAAAACTTCGGATATCCTTGGAACTTTTCAAGGGCCCATAGATCAAAGGGGTCTCGTTCCATACGTTTATTAGTGTTTCCTTCTTAGATAGACCACAAATGTAGATTTCGAGACCCCGCCTTTTTTCCTTCTACTGCAAAAACGCATGACTTTATGGAAATTTCACTTTTGAAAAATGTTTCGTTATATTCTTGAAATATGAATAAATAAATGATAAAAATGGGTTGATAAAATTTTTTAATCAATTACCAAAACCGCACGAAATTCGGTTCTCTAAGCTAGAATACCTACTTAAGTCGGTATAGTATTGAGTTATGCTGAAATTGATGGCGTATACATATGTAGTCGAAATACAAAATACTCACCCACTAAATAAGACTTACGGCATTTGATGAATCTCAGCGAATACTCTCACATTTGATTGATATGTATTATGCAACTGTGTTTAAGTAGAAAAATCACTCATTTCGGTGATGAAAGGTAAGTGTCCAAGGAGATAAGTTATATGTATATAATATAATTCCTTATTTTTTACATTTATACACTTAATTTTCTGCTTCACTCAAGTAAGTAGACCCTTTTACTTTGATTACCACGGTGATTTGAAATTTTCTTTGAAATACTTTTGCTTCACTTAGCATTTATACAAATTTCACTGCCGTGAAGTTAACTTGAATGCTAGATTTTTTGATATATTTTTGGCACTCAAATTTCACGAAATTCTTAATGAACTGTTGACAATCGCTGCTTTGGTAGCAGCTGGAGCCGTCAATAACTACACTTGCAGCTGCCATATATTTGATTGATTTTGATATGCGCTTTGAAGAGCGCCTGTTGCCGAGGCATGCTGAGCCAGTTGTGCTTAGAAGCATTTTGTAATTAAGTTGTGCTTTGATTTAAATTCTTTGCAACTACATTATTATTATTTTTTTTCATTTAATATTTTTGAGATGATTTTCAATCAAACATTTGACTTAGGAGTTAATTTTGTAGATGGAAGTTAATTTATGTTGGATTTTGATAATTAGTTCCCGCCTTTTTAAACATTCCTAGAGTGAAGTATTTCAAGTTATTTAATAATTTATTTTTTACTTTTTTCAATGATATTCACCTTTATTATGCTTATTAATATACTTTTTTTGAAGGAACAATATTGTTTT
>NW_017535263.1:131611-170493 GCF_001853355.1 Bactrocera latifrons
ATTAATTATTGTATTAATTTTTTTGTTTAATTAGTTTTTTTGTTAATTTCAAGTAATATATTTATTATGCCACTAATTTCCCATAAATTTTCACATCTCACTACACTTGCATCTCACCATATGCGCGAATCCTTCATTGCTATTTTCATACTTAAGGCTCAAGTTCATTTAGTTTGTTATTGTTTTTCGCACACTTTGTAACCGAAAATTCGCTTTTGCCGTAAACCACAACTTTCCATTACGAATTCACTTCCACAACTGATTAAATTTGTGTAGAAAGCGCGCGTTATCAAGTACTCTTAGACACAGTATAGCACTTGGCCGCGTCCTTATGCAGGCCAACAAAGTAATCATTGCCAACGCAGCAGAACAATGTCCTGTTACACACTCGCAACTCGTCTAAATTCTGTAACTAACAGCGCCAATGACATTAGTTTGGGTTTTCTAGCAGTTCTCTTTATTCAGCGCTCTCTGCACGCATGCGTTTGGTGTCTCAAAATTCAGATTTTTTTTTGTAAAAGCAAACAGCTGTTTGTTACTACGACAACACTTCTATGTGCAATTGTGTGTGTACTTGACTTGCAGAAGCATAGTATCATAACAAAACATTGAAAACAAAGCAACCTGTTTTCGTGCAGGATCATTCATTCATATCGGTTTCACAGTAGTTGCTCCACACCTGCCGTGAGTGGTTGTGCCAGGCGCTTGTCATTTCAAATGCGCGCCAATTTTTTTGCAAATAGCACAGTAAATCTTCTGTGCTGGGTGCGTTCTTTCAGTTAAGCTGCAAATATTGTAAAATATTTTCGTATTTATATGTCAATATGTGCGAATTTTGCGTGTGTCTGTTTGTCCATCCGTTTATCTGGACATACACGCATATCTGTCTGTTGAGATTTTAATTTTACGCTCGTCCACATTTGCGTTTGCACTTTTTTTCCGTCTCGCTCCTTCGCTCTTCTTCCTTACGCCTGTGGGCTGCCACCCATTTCATAACAACCGGTCTGAAGGCCGCGCGGGGATTAATTTTGTGGCCTCAATTTTCATGATATCGACACACATACATTGCGAAGAATAAGAAAGCCATGGTTTTTGGCAACAACGTTTGTTTCTCTCGGCATCGTGGCCGCAAATGAATAAAAATACAGCGAAGCAGATATAGTTAGATATAGTACATATATTAAAACGCAATTTGGCGTTTTACCTGGCATTGGGGTAGATTAAATGTTTAATTTGACAAGGACAATACAATTTTATTCAGTTACTAGCGATAATTTGATGTTGCTGGAAATACAACACAATACAAAAACAGGAAATATGTAGGGTACGGCTGAGTTTGGGTGCAACGGAATATTTTATACACTTGCAATTTGCATGGATCAAAGCCCAAAAATTTCGTTCATGTACTGGCAAAACTTTCTTTTAACAAAACTTTGCGAAAGAGTTCAAAAAGTTCCATATTCATTATTCGAAGAAATCGTGTATAAATAACATGGTCTCCGCGGATCGGTCGTTTGAGTTTGCTGAACAGCCACCAATCACACGTTGCTAAATCAGGCAAATGCGGTGGTTGCGGCACGATATTGGTTGAAAATTTGGAGAAAAACTCACGAAGAATCGATGCACTATCCGACGGTGCATTATCGAGGTGCAAAAACCAAGAGTTATCGGCCCATAATTCCGTTCTCTTTCTACGAATAGTTTCGCGTAAACGACGCATAGCACTCAAACGATATTCCTTCTTGACAGTTTAGCCGATCGAAAGTAATTCGGAGTGTACCATGTATGGGTAGTCACAGAATTTTTCGGCCGACCCCATTTTCATTCAGATAACACACATTTTTGCCGATATAAGCGGTATTAAGGCATCGGAAGTTCCAAATATTTGTATTAGGTAAATATGGGGTATATATATTTTTAGAAATATTGACTCGATACATCCCATTTTTACCACACATAATGCTATTATCAGCAAAGGATTCTCTTCGAGTTATTATGGCAATTATGTATCTCACACATTGGCCGTTATTTTAGGTAAAAAGTACTGAGGTCTGCATCTTAGGTATCTAAGGGATTGAAGAATTTTGGCCCGATTCGAACTATTTCTATTATTTCGGCAACGTTTTATCCCGTTATACTCGTTTAATTTGTTTTTTTTTTTTTTTTTTTTTTTTTTTTTTTTTTTTTTTTTTTTTTTTTTTTTTTTTTTTTTTTTTTTTTTTTTTTTTTTTTGATCTGTACACTACAAAGTTAAAGAATAAAGTGGAATTAAAAATTATGCTATATGAGAAGTATGCTTCGCACCATAACGTAGCAATAGTAGCGTAACATAGTAGCCAAACCGTGTTTGGTTGAAATCGGTTAAGGATGTCCAGAGATATATGATACTCGTATAACATATGATCTCGTCCAATTTTAAAATGAGGTCTAACAAACCGTATTCTACCATTTTGGCTATGAAATTTAATGTCTTGAGCGCATTTAGATAATAACAAAACTGTTACGCTATATGTTATACTCCAATTTCATCTATTGGCACACTTTCGGTAGGGGTTTCAAAAAGATTTGTGTTGAGCGAATTTGGTTATTACAACTGTAGTGACTTAGGAGGTACGTACTTGTTAGGCTTCCTTTTCTTGGGAGTCGCTTTCTTGCCAAAAATCAAAATTTTGACTAGTAATTTACCGTTATTATTGCCGGTATTCATTTATGTTAATTATATTTTTTTTTTATTTAAAAAAACTTCCTCGCATCATATACCTTATTTCGGAGGTCTACTGGTTCGCTTGGATATGGGATTTTTGTTTTTTAATTAAACCACCAATTACTAAGTACCTTAGTAATTGTACAAATGCACATTTTTATGGTTTTGATAAAATAAAATGACTCTTCAGATGAAAATCACGAAAATACATATTTTTCTGATTTGCAAGTGGATATACTAATTACTGTTGTACTTTTAGAGGAAACTATCGGAAACATACCGGTTAACATTTACTTTCTACTTAATAACAAAAGAAAAAAAATATTTATGATATAAATCCATATAGGAATTATCCTTCCTAGTCCTTTCTTACTCCGTCACAAAGCCACAGTAATAGAAATAAAGCTCGGTTGAGCCACTTAGATGTTTTCTAAAGATCATATTATAATATTTTTTTATCCTTTGGAGTAAAAAAAGAAAAATGGTATGATTATTTGCATATATTATTACATACATCTTCCGAAAAAAAAGCGATAAAATGTGTCTCTATTCGTACGAAACTCCAGAACCAATAAGATTGCTGAAACATTAATTATTTTCTACATTATGATATTTCCTTGAGGGATTAACGTAACTTAGTGAAAACACTTTCCACTCTACAGTTGCGATTTTAGGAATCTTTTATTGAGGCAATGGTTTGGTCTTCTTCAACGAATAGTTTAACAAGAAAAAAGATGTTATAACAAGGAGAAACACTTGCTTGACATCGATAATAAGCAAGAAGAAGATAAACAAAAAGGAATTGTAAACACAGCAAACGCTGATGACATTACAAACTTTTTGTTACATCGAAAGGTGCAGCTTGACGTATGCGCAACATTTCAGGTCTACTTTTGACCAATGCAGCGACATATACCACGTCACTAAAATTAATAGGGAGTGAAACAGGAATACTTAAAACATGTACATATGAATATACATTCTCCTTTAACTATATGTTTGGTATATACACATATATATATAAATATATATGTAGATATGTATGTAGATATTTTAAATATTTCTTATTTTTTGGGGAAAATGTGTGGTATATTCAAAATTCGTTTATGTACAAAATAGACAAGCAACTTCTAACATTTTTTTTTGATATATTAATGTAGTTATATTTATAATATGTTTGTAGTTTCAAGGCAATCTTCTGATATAACATATTTTCGTAATTTTGTGATAAGCTCGTCGGCTTTACAGTTTCTGACGATTCCGCATATATATTTCTATTATCGGAGTGGATACTCTCCTCTCTAAAAAAGCCGCACTTCAGTAAAATACATTTGATGCTACTTTGACGTTTGCGACTTTCGTTTGAAGGACACTACGATGATCTGGTAGTCTGAAAAAAGAGTTGATTGAGAGCTCCGGGTGGAAGACTGCCTCTCCAACCTACGATCGATCCATCTGCAAAAAAGCTAACTGCAAAAGCCCAGCGACGCCACGCTTTGGAGGTTTATCGATTTTTATGGTTCTGTAAACAAAATTAAGCGTTGTCTATAATAAGATTGGAATCAATTGAAAATACTTCAAAATGTTTCATTTTTATATGAGAAAAAAATTGTTGAAAAAATGCTGTTTACCCGAGGAAATTCATGTAACCCCTCAAACAATTTAACTCGGCCATTGTGACGCCATTTCTGGGGCCCCTCGGAACAAATGTGCGCCCCCGATGGCAGGATAACTCCTTACAGGATCATCTGAGGTGAAAAACTACGAGTTTTATTTAAAAACTTAGAACTTGGACAAGGGAAGATAAAAACTGAAAATTGGATTATCGGCAGATATTTTCTACGAAAAAGTCAAAATTTCAGTGAAATTTCGCGACATTTTTTTTTCAAATAATTGTAATCGAAAAAACAAATATCTTTCGTTCAAGTCTTTAAGAAGAAAAATCTCAAAGACCTGTATCGAATTTCATAAAGATCGGTTCAGTAGTTCTTGAGGTATTTTGCCAATCGACTTAAAAAGCAGAGTTTCAAAAAAAAAAATGTTTAGAGACGGCGCATTTAGTCTACCCAGCCTCGAGCGCATAAGTTCTCAAGAACGTATCTCCGAAACTATGTACTACTCGGATCAACATGAAAAATTTTGTACACTATTGTGAAGGTATTGTAAAACTTAATAAGACAATAAAAAATCTATTTTTGAAACCGTTAAATCCATCTAGCGCCTTAAATATTCACAATTGCATGAATGTTTCCATTAAACAAAATAATGATTTGCTTTAAAAAAGAAACTCTTCATGTTAAGTTCCTAAATGTTTCATAAATTTAAGAATCCAATGCAAATTTAATTTATGTGATTCTTCTTTTTGCTTTTTCGTTTCCTCCTTTTCCCAACAAAGTAGTATAGACCAAAACAAGTTTGTTGGCCGTCGTACCTTGCTTGTCTCGGCCATGAAGTGGCGACTGCTCATCCATGGTTATGCCCATCTGTATTGCAGAAATCTACTTAAATAATTACTCACCTGCGGGATATGCGAGCTAACCCAAATAACCACTAAAAGCAACAATAGCTTGCCAGCAACAACAAAAAGATATAGTACAACAAATAGACATCTTCCGCTTAAACCAGCTGTCACCTGCTGTCTCTGCTTTTATATACATATGTACAAACGCCTTTCGACTTTATCTTTTAATATTATATTTCATCTTTATTGGCGCTCAGCGGCGCGCCAGCAAAGTAACCAGGAAGAGCAGCAGCAATCCAAACTCAACGCAACGTGCGACTGCCAGGTGCTACAGCAATGTTAACTCAACTAACTCCTGCCGCTTTTGTCGCGATTGTTAGTTACATGGTATGCTTCAATTCTGATTTCACTATGATTGCGATTGCTGGTGACTTGCGGTTGGTGTGTATAAAAGGTAATTTAAGATGTGGTTGGAGGTTTAGATTAGTTTAGTCGGGGATGGTGCAGTTTGACGCGCCTTTAATGGGAAACACGACGGCGCTTGTACATATGTGAGCAACTTTTGGAAAAACGGTATCCATATACGTTTTGTTCTCCCTTATTACCTAGTTTAGCTTGTCTTGTCTACTTGTTTCGATTTGCTCACCTACATTCTTTCTTAAATATATGTATGTCAGTTTGATTTGTTTTCGCCAATGCGAAATGTGTCTACAATTGTTAGACACAATAAAAGTAAAATCAACCGAATGCGTAGCCGAGGGTGAATACCAAGCGGAAAGATAAAGCAAAAAAAGTACAAGTACCAGTCAATGGAGAGGCTGCTGTGTTTTTCCGACATTGCTTGATTGGCAAAAGGAAAACTTTGTTGTCACACAAAAAAGCCTCGACGAAACTTTTTATAGATTTCTTTATTTTGATTTTCTTTGTTTACTCTATGCCTACTTATTTCAAATTTCTCTTCGCTTCGCTTTCATACGCAACTATGACAGCAAGAAAAATATAGGTCAGACATTTAAGCCACCACACGTATTTGCGGTCTACGCTTTGTCCAACCGTTGCGGTTGTGCTTTAAGGCCTTCGGAAGCCACCGCAGCATCTCTGCGCTGGTGGTGAGCATACTCTGATCTGTTTTTATTTTTGTTTAATATAGTAGTGGGCTCAATAAATCATATTATTGAAATATAGTGTGTGTGTGTAGGCAGATAAGTAGCCCCAATGCGTTTACGGTAAAGAGAGTACAGGTATATCGTGGGTGGTTGCACTTAATACAGGCTTACACCCACATGCACACATACAGCTTGTCTCAGTTTATAAGAAATATCTTTTGATATTGTTCTTCATTTGTTATTCTGTGAACTCACTTATGTATGTTTTTCTAGCACCCACTAGTATTTTTGCTAACGTTATTTGCTTTACATAACTACCTCAACACGTGTCCCTCAATTCAGTCAATGCTGTTTACCATAAATATTTGCAATGTAACCAAATGTTTTGTTAGAAATATTTCGTTTCTTTTTTCATCGAAAATAAAAGCTTAACTGTACTCATATATGGTGGGTGTTCGGAAATGTGTTCATGCTTTCACTTTTTACTCCGTTAGATTATTATTAGTCCCATTGTTATTGAATCCTCATGAATCATTTATTTATTTGTGATTTATTTTCTTGTCCCAATTTTTAAATAAATACATTTGTGTGACTTACAATTTATTTCACACGTATTTTTTTGGCAGCCATATCAAGTAATAAATGTAAATTTTTTTGTCATAGACCAAAAATGTCAGCTAATGTTATTTAAGATTGTTCAAATGCTTGTCATTGTGGTTATTTTATGTAATGAATATAATGATATCATATATTAGTTAAAACTCAAAACAAGAGTGAAGTTCCCCACACAGAACAAACGGAAACTTCCAATTTAGCATTTCGACGAGTGATATATTTCTTGAAGATTATTTCTTATAAATATTGGCCGCGGCTATGTCTTCGAGGATCCATCCGTTGAGTCCACTTTTCGATGACTCTTCGAGCATTTCGACAGGCAACTGACGAATGACACGAGTGATATTTTCACTCCAAGGCCTGAATTGAAGCGATATTGCCATATAGATTTTAGACTTTACATATTTCCACAGGAAAAGGTTTAACGGTGTGTTATCACACGATCTTGATGGGCAATCGACCGGCCCAAAACGTGAAATTATCTACTCACCGAAGTTTTCTGTCAATAAATCCATTCATTGATGCGATGTGTGAGAAGTGACGCCGTCTCGTTATTACCAAATGTAGTCGAGATCTTCTCTCTTTGCTGGCGTAGACACCGCTTATGCAGTTATAGCCGAGTTAACAACAGTCGTTCTTCTTTTCACAATGTGGCGCCAATTGAAGACTCCAAGCAAAGCCAGGTCTTCTTCCACCTGGTCTTTACAATGGAGTGGAGGTCTTTCTCCTCCGTCGTATACTCTCAGAACTCATCGAATGCGATATTCGCCGTTTCCAATACGCCAAGAACCATAAATCTTCCGGAGAACATTTTTCTCGAAAACTCGTAACAGCAACACATGAGATGTTACCGTGGTCCATATCTCTGATATGATGAATGACTTGTGAAATATGGTCTTTGTTCATAGTGTTCTCAATTGCCTACTCAGTTCGAAGTAGCACCTGTTGGCAAGAGATAATCTGCCTTTCGAGATTGATAATGTTGTTGGTGTTAATGCTGTCTCTGCTGCTCCATCTACTGCCAGCTTCGCTGTAAAAGGAACATATACATCTCCGTACAACGTTGCGGTTCCAGTTTCTGCTGGTGATGTTAGTGTGGATGAACCCGCTCCCGCTGCTCCCAATGTTGTTAAATATCTTAATACATATGCTGACGCTGTTTTTAGGAATATCGAAGGTACCTCGAAAGCCAGTGCCACAAACAATCCAATATAGCTGTGTTGGGAATTTGAAATTAAATGTGGACACTAGGAACACAAAATTTCCAGCTACATCAACTGTTGTTGGTGTCAATTGTGATCTCGATGTTGTCCATATCTTTTAATGCCGTTCTTTCGTCGTCAATATGGCTTTCTAGAATTAAGTTGCACTTCTTTAAGTTTTTTTCCAAAGAGAGGGGATGAAGAGCTTGAGACTTGGCTTACTTCTAGTTTGTGTTCTGTTAGCAGTTCATCGTAAATTCGACGAATTAGTTTTCGGGCAAAATTTAATTTAAGTCTTACTATTTTTTGCCCACAGTACTTGTCCCTCATGATATGAGAACCCAAGAAGCGATCTACTCATGTCCATTAGCTTGGAGAGTGCGATTAAGTAAAGCCCCAGATATTTTCCAAGCTCGATCATTGCTTATTATTTTAAATATTTCTAGTAAATTGAATATCTTCAACATTTTGTTGATCCCAAATTTGCAGAAAAAATGATTATTTCCTAAAAAAAACCTTCCCAAATTGGTAGCTAAAACGCCGAATTTAAGTATATTCTAGAAATAACTAAGCTGATCTATGATTTTCCTTAAGTTCTGTGTATTTTTCTGTATATTACCGAACATCCTAGTCGTTTAGTAATTTAAGTATTAAAGTTGGTGATTGATGATGCCAGTGAAGTCAACAATTTGGTAATTGCATAAGAGCTAATAGTACTAAGCCACTTTGTTCGTCAGTACACGTGTATTTGGCTGAGTTCAATGACATTACCACGTGCAGAGAAAAATATTTTACAGAAAATATACACATATTCTCTCACGTAATATAGACTTCCATACAAATTTTTGCTGACATGACACTGTTGTAATCGCAATCTAATGGCAATACGTCATTCGACTTTTTACAGTTAGCAAAGTTAATGGGATAAATTTTATATTAATTTTTCATTTGCTTTTATTTCTAACGGCGCTTGCCACTACCATTACATAGTATTTAATAAACTTCTACTTAACATTGAATTGAATGAATGAGCGATTTTTTCCCAAGATAAGGAGAACATTTTTCACTTATTTTTTAAGGAAACAATTTAAATTTTTTCCTTATAACAATTTCCGAGAAAGACACTATTGTTCCCCTTACACTTACCCACGAAGTATTTGGTAAGGACTGTGTGATTGAAAATTCCGGTACTTGACCAAGTATCCTCTGGGTGGCCTAAGAGCATCCGTTTGAAAGCGAGCTAAAGTGAGAAGGCGAAAGATCCCCTGCATCCATCCAACGCCAGGGTGAGCAGAGAAAGTATCTTTGGCACTACGGGCGGTGAATGGGTTGCGGCTGATCGACTTCGCCGGGGCCCGAAATATGGTTATCTGTAGTACTAGATTCCAGCATAAGAAGATAAATCAAGCTACCTGGCTGTCTCCGGATCGAAAAACCACCAACCAGATCTATCGTGCTGTGATAGACGGAAGACATGTCTTCAGTGTTTTTGTTGTGCTTGCACTGTGAGGTCTTAACATCGACTCTGACCACTACCTTGTTGCAGTCAAGATTTGCACCCGCCTCTGTGCACCAAAAAACGCACGCCATCAAACACGAGGAAGGTTCGACGGCGAGAAGCTGTAATCACAACAGACAGCCGAACGATTTTCTACTCGGCTTGCATTCTTGCTCTCTGAGAGCAATCGGTATAAGGGAACTGTGGGGCGGCATTTCAAGCTACTTACGTACAGCTGCAACCGAAACCATTGGTTTCCGGAAAGTGCAAAAGAACAGCTGGTACGACGAGAAGTGTCATGTCGCAGTGGAGAGAAAACAAGCTGTCTACCTCGCAACGTTACGATCGACCACAACTCTTGCGGGATGGGATACATACCGAGAGTTGAAGAGGGAAGCGAGACGCATTTGCAGACAGAAAAAGAAGGAGGCCGAAATGTGTGAGTACGAAGAGCTTGATAAGCTGGCCGACAGGGGTAATGCTCGAAAATTCTACGAAAAAGTGCGGCGGCTTATAGAAGGTTTCAAGACTGGATCATACTCTTGTAGAACCCCCAAAGGTGATCTAGTCACCGATGCCCAGAGCATACTTAAATTATGGAGGGAACACTTCTCCAGCCTGCTGAATGGCAGTGNGTTTTAGATGGGCCTCGAACCCGACCAAGGTGGCTAGTGAGTCCATTCCACACTGCCAATTGGTACTGAAAATGCTTAGCATTCTCAGGGCGCTGATCAACGCATTGWTTTGATCCGCTGTACTTTTGAGTGCCGTGGAGTAAGGCTGTCGTCAGCAGGTACCCACGTTAAACACACCGGACGTTGTCCAGATACGCGTTCCTTTAAGAATACAGATTCTCTGAGTCTGATAGCTACTTTCACGGCTATGCACCTACCGGGAATGTCCACTATCGTTATGTTCAAAATTGCATTAAGTGCCATGGTTGGGGTGGATCTTAATGCACCGCAAATGCTAAGTAGCGCAGCCCGTTGAACGCTTTCGAGTTACTTGGCAAGTGTGCCCTCCGCCACATAAAAACACAATTGAACAACAGAGGACAACTTTCGGTGAAAGACCCCATCTTTTGCCAATAGCTACTCTACAGCAGTATAAAGGTAATATATGCCTTTTTTGCTCTCTCCTCTATATGCGGTTTCCATGAAAGCTTCTTATCCAGGATGAGCCCTAAATATTTCACTGTATCCGGCGGTTGCAGGCGAATACCTCCCATTTGCGGCAGTTGTGCCACCGGGATCTTATATTTCATGCTGAACAAAACCAATTCTGTTTTGTTTAAGAGTTCACTTCCGACCACCCATTTTGTTACAATGCTGAGATATCCCTTTGACAATAAGTGCGATATCGTCTGCATAGGCGATCACCGACAGCCGCGATCCTCTAGTTTTTTTGAGCAATTCATCAACGAGAAAGATCCATCGCACCCGCACAGAAGATTGAGAATGAGGTCTTTGAGGTTCGATTCAACCTTTAAGAGCAGTTACTACTGCCTCAGGCAGGACATTGTTAAAAGTTCCCTCGATATCGAGGAAGGTCCCAACAGCGAAGTCCTTGGCTTCAATGGCTTCCTCGAGCCATGACACAATAGTATGCAAAGCAGTATCCACTGACATGCCTTTACGATAAGCATGTTGTGCTCCTAACAGATAGTCTCTCGGAATGCGACCCCTTCTATACCACTCCATCCGTTTCTCCACAGTCTTTAGCAGGAAGGAGGAGAGGCTGTTTAGCCAAATGTTCCAATCAAAAATGCTTAGATCAATCACGTGTTTCCCATGGTACATGCGTAAGGAAAATATAGATAAAGGCCTTGGTATTTCTATGGTAAGGAAAGAAGTAGAAGACAGCAGAATTAAATATATATCTAAACTAATTCTGATCACCCAAACCCTTTGGCTATTGCTTTGGTACATTCCTGCGATCAAACACGCCTTTAAAGAAGAGATATGACCGCGTACTTAGGAGCAATGTATCAAATAAACAGCTTAATCACTTGGTTGACCATGCCTAGTATTTAAATAAAATTAAATAAATTATTGTTAGGCTTTTAAAGCTAATCTCCCGACCATGAAGAAGTTCGAATAGCAATTACCGATGGATTGCCGGCCGTGTGCTCTGCCCAATCCACAAAAACGGAGACTCCACAATCTGCGCCAACTACCGCAAGATAATCTCTTCAACATCGCGTATAAGGTTCGTTCGAACGTATTGTGTGAAAGATTAAAACTCACCCTCAAAAAACTGATTGCACCTTATCAGTGTGACTTTAGGCCTGAAAAATCAACATCATTAATCATCTGCCCCATCTTGGAAAAGAACTGTCAAAAGAGAATCGACACATTACACATTGCATTTGACAGCACGAAAAGGAGCTGCCTTTATGCCGCGATTTCTAAATTTGGAATCCCCGCAAAAGTAAAACGGCTGTGTAAACTGACGTTGAGCAACACCACAATCGTCGTCAGGGTCGGGAAGGACCTCTCCAACCCGTTCGATTCCAAATGAGGTCTCAGATAAGCTGTCTTCCTTTCGTGTGACTTCTTCAACCGATTTTTGGAGGCTTACCCCACTACAGTTGGCGCAGTTTGTGGGGTCTCCCTTTTTTTGGAGCCATCAATTTCCTAGCAGCAAACAGTCATGGAGCGTTTCCAAGCGAACCGACCTATTGTAGTCTAGAAATATTTTAAATTTTTAAACGACGCTCACCATTGTACCACACGATCACTATTTACCTTAACACCAGACAGGATACGTTATTCAGGACAAACCTAAACTTCCAACAAACAAAAAAGAGTGTGTGCGAGTAGTTTCCCTTCGTAATCAACAGTCATGTCTTCGTGAGGGAGTATTGAGAGTACCTCAACCGTTGGTCATCCCCTCATAGCACCAAGATGTATCTTGCATCTACGTACTGGAGCTGTTACATTCCTCTCCTCTGATGCGTTTAATACACTTGCCTGAAAATGCATATAGCCACCTTTCCGTTATCATTGATCTTTTGAATTCCGCTATTAGCTAATATAGAGCAATATTAATGGACCTACCTGCTTTGTAAGCGTTCTGTTTTGCGTGAAGGGTTACACTTTTAGCGCTTTCGACCTTATTTCGTTATGTATAATATTTCTTAGCCCGGGAAGAAAAACCGTCATAACCATGTGCTTATTCAAAATTGTTCACCTCTCTTCGCGCAAAGATGAACATGAGATGGGATTCGGTAAGTTTAGCGGATTAAAGTCCCGCAATCCGGCTTTCGATGCTTCCTCCTACTGTAAAAAGAAAAAAAAAACAGTCCCACATAGGGGGAGAATCTGTCCGAAGAAACATCCATTTGATGACGGTTTCCCGCGAATGCACTGCGTGAGATGTGTGCCCATAACAGCTCCATGAAGTTCGAACCGTGGCTTAATAAGAGCTTTCAGTAGCGAACATTTTAACTAGGATCGAAGACAAGCGACAACGATCTGGAGTGTATAAAATAAAATAATTCCGTTTTACACCTCTGGCAGCTGTTTACGCCACTTCTTCCAGACATTAATAACACTATTTGGCAACAGGTTATTTCAAAGAATGTCATAGTATTACTCATAAGTAATTATATAATGCATTTTTCTATGTTAAGAGGTTTTTTTTTCTTTATTTATAGCTGCTTCATCAGTGTAGTTGAAATTCCACTTGAAACAAAAATAATCTGACGATGTCTGACAAGCCGAACCAACGAAAAACGCGAAAGTGAAAGTATACCTAATTAAAATTTATAAAACATTAAAAGGAAATCACATCCAATAAAAATAGTGGTCAACTCAAAAAAATTTCAAATCAACACTCCAAACGTAGGGATGTATGAAACTCTAAATGATAACTGATTTGCTTTATTGAGTAATGAAACCAACGACGATGCGAAGGGTACCACCACAGTCAGTAATAACATACTGCAACAATATATTTGTAATTTTCTGTATAAATAAAGTACCACAACCAATATTCAAATTCGAATTGATGCCAAACACTAACCAGCTTAAGAAAAATTAAAGACAATTTAAAATATCTGCTTTACAGTAGAACTATCGTTAAAGAACCCTATAATTTGGCTGGTACAATGCACTACGCAGTGTTTATGTAGTATCTGGTAATTTATACCCTACGTCCAAATATAAAAAACTTTATATTAAGTACCGATTGGAGTATTGATTTTAACATGGCACACTCTTGAAAAAATTTTCCCTGGGTCACATAAAACCACCAAACATATGGAGCAAAGTCAGCCAGATGTTCGAATATCCTGATATAATATTATATATATGGGGGCTAGCATTTTTTCTCCCAATTTTATCCATTTATAAAAATTACCCAGAATTGGATATATGAGGGCTAAGGAAAGTATTGAAAGAATCAAATGGAATTTAAAAATGTGTTTCCCATATAATAGGTGTGGTTGTAGTCCGATTTCGCCTATTTTTCTACTGTGACATATGTAGAAATGTGAGAAGAATGCCACGGACAAAATTGAGTGGAAATCACTCGATCGGGTCCTGAGATTTGTGATTTCACCTAAAGTTGGGCGCTGCCACCGCCATCGTCCAATTTTTACCCTGACTCCCACAAATCCCTCTCATACCATCTAAAATGTAAACTTATATGTCTCTCGAATGGTTATGGATTTATCAAGCTTTTAATAGTGGACGGGTTTATCTTACGATTTCATCCATTTAGGCGTGCTATTTGTCGTAAACGAATTTGGTTGTTGGTTGTAAGTGATATAGGAGAAATGTACATTAAGCTTAAAAAAGGACGGGGTTACGCCAGATTACAGTTCTATATTTTAGTTTAGTGATTAGTTTTATACGTTTTCTCGTCATCCTGATCATTTATATATCTACATCTACAATTATAATATTATAAAGAGGAAAGATATGTACCTATTTTTGTATGTTTGTATGTTTGTGATGAATAGGCTCAAAAAGTACTGGACCGATTTAAAAAATTCTTTCACCTATAGAATGCTACATTCTTCCAATTTGACATATGTAGACTACATTTCATTTTGAAAAAAGTTAGGGATCTTTAATAAAATTTGAACAATATAACCGAAGGTGTAGAAAAAAGAGTCTTATTAGTGATAGAACAAAATAATGTACAGGGTGGCTGATGAAAGCCGCTACAAAAAAAATAAAAATTAAATAACTTTTTTCCTATTTAATGAAGTTAATTTTTTTTTATTTTGCAGATTGACTTTTACATTTAACAAAAATGGATAACTGGGACACTGAAACAAGAATTTGGATTGTTCGCCGCTATCACGCACTGGAGTCCGTAGTTTCGGTTCAAAGAGAGTATAGGCGCACGTTTGGCGGCAATCCTCCGAGMAGATGGACCATAATGAGACTTGTARACAWWTTTGCCGAGCATGGGACAGTCAACAGAAGACCTTACTATCGAAACCCTTCAGTTCGAACGGATCAAACAATCGCTGCTGTAGCTGCTGCCATACAAAACAATCCACGTGTTTCAACAAGAAGATCTGCTCAAATGGGTGTAAGCAGACAGTCATTACAGTCAATTATGCACAAAGATTTAGACTTATTCCCATATATAATTCAAATGGCTAAAAATTTAACACTGCAGACTTTCCGATTCGCTTGGAATTTTGCCAGAAGATGCTTCAAATCGTGGAAGAGGATTTTTAGATAAGATGCCGCACATGCATCAACGAGCAAGGGGGGCATTTAAATTCCATTGTTTTTAAAACTAATTAAGCTATATTTAATAAAATTGAATAAGCTTTAACATGGATAAAAGAAAAATGAATTCCATACACTGTAGCAAAATTCATCAGCCACCCTGTATGCACCATGCGCCAAATCTTGGAAAAGACCCGTGAAAGGAAATCTCCGTCAGAATCGGGAAGGACCTCTCCGAGCCGTTCGATACCAAACGAGGTTTCAGACAAGGCTATTCCTTATCGTGCGATTTTTTCAACCTGCTTCCGGAGAAAATAGTGCGAGCTGCAGAACTAAATAAAGAAGGTACTATCTTCTATAAGAATGTACAGCTGCTGGCGTATGCTTTCTCCAGACTGGACTAGGAAGCAACAAAAATGGGTGTGGCAGTGAACGAGGGCAAGACGAAATATCTCCTGTCAGCAAAAACTGTTGTCACTGTTGATAGTCATAGCTATAAAGTTTTGGATAATTTCGTCTATCTTGGAACCAGCGTAAACACCACCAACAATATCAGCCTAGAAATCCAACGCAGGATAACTCTTGCCAACAGGTGCTACTTCGGACTTAGTAGGCAATTGCTAAGCAAAGTCCTCTCTCGACAAACAGAAGCCAAACTCTACAAGTCACTCATAACTCCCGTCCTGCTATATGGTGAAGAGGCTTGGACGATGTCAACAACAGATGAGTCGACTTTGCGAGTTTTCGAGAGAAAAGTTCTGCGAAAGATTTATGGTCCTTTCGCATTCGATGGAACGATGAGCTGTATGAGATATACGACGTCATTGCCATAGTTCAGCGAATTAAAAGGAAGCGGCTACGCTGGCTAGGTCATATTGTCCGGATGGACGAAAACACTCCAGCTCTGAAAGTATTCGACGCAGTACCCGCCGGGGAAAGCAGAGGAAGAGGAAGACCTCCACTCCGTTGGCAGGACCAAAAGGAGAAGGACCTGACTTCACTTGGAATATCTAATTGGCGCCACGTAGCGAAAAGAAGAAACGACTGGCGCGCGGTTGTTAACTCTTCTATAATCGCGTAAGCGGTGACTACGCCAATCAAGAAGAAGAAGGAGTGTTGTATGTATGTTGATGGTTCATATTATTTGTCATTAGAGGCAGCTTAATCCTCACGCTGCTTGCTGAATGCTGCGTTGAAGAAGTTGTTTACTCTTTAAGTACCTAAAGCTAAATTTCAATTTTACGTCAAATCAAGTACTTTTATACCTTAAATTTCAAATTAATTTAATTGCGCTTACTATGTCTTCCATCTTTTATTTTACGTTCTGTGAAATAATTAAAAAAAAAATAATAAATTTATTAAGATGGTGCTCTAGTTCCTGACAGTTATAAATTACTCAAAAGAGTAAACATTAAATATTATATGAATTTAATACAATTTCCTCAGCTTGAAACGAAATTTGCGCCCGAAATTATAAGAGATTAAATTTCCGTAAATGTAAAAACGTGTGCTGACATATGTTGCCTACATTTCGGCGCAATACTGAAAATATAAGTGTCTTTCAGTACTGGAGAAGCGGAGCAAGCGAAATTTTTTTAAGTGCATGAAATTAAATATATTAATATTCAATATATATAATAATCTTATAACATAAGAAGCGATTTTTATACAATACCATAAATAAAGGAAAATATTTCAGACGGTCTAGGCAGGAAAACTAGGCGAACTTCAGTATCTCGAATCACCACATTCCGCAAAAAAAACTTCGAGTTATGGAAGAAAATTTGTATGAAATTCTATTGTCATATGAAGAGTTCGAGTTATGAAGAACTTCGAGCTATAGAATTTGAGTTATGGAAGCTCAAATGTTAATATATTTATATTTAGCGTACCAAAAAGTGACGAGGACTAAAATCGTGGTTGTTGTTATAATGGTAACCTCACTATGTGGGTATTCAATAGGCGACATGAAGAGGCAGCATTCTGTGACGTCTGCAGTTTCCTCGTCTGCGTTTCACTGTATACAGACGGCCATATTGGTGCCGCGTAGTTAAGGACCAGCCTGCCAATCGCAGTGTAAGTTGCGAACAACGTTTCTTTGACCATTCCTCATGTGCCGACTAAGAACTTTAAGATTTTTTTGCGACTCCTTACCTTGTCGATAATAGCGGTTGTATGAGGAGTGAAGGAGCTCAGACTGTCAAAAGAATATAACACTCTTAAAATTTTAGGTTTACTGACAGTCGAAATCTTAACATCATCGACCGGAATATTAAGTTCAAGTCCGTACTTCTTCGCCCAGTTTGTAAATATGGTCTCTGTGGATTTAGTGGGGGGAGAGTATTAAACTTCGTGCAAAGAAGAAGCGATAAAAGTCGGAGAGATAGCTGTTTACCTTTGAACACAAGCTTTAAGTTCCATTTCCCGACGTCAATATCGTGCAATCATCAGGTTATTGAAACTCCTTTTGGTGACCATGAGGGTTTCGAGTTATAGAAGTTAAAGAATAGCGTTCAGAGGACACTTGCGGAACCCCTTGTTTAATTCTTCTCAGATTTGAGTTTTTCCTCGAAATAGTACGGATGATTGACAAACGTTCAGGTGGTTCATGGGAAACCTCTTCAGTCCTGGAGGAGCGTAGTTTTTTCGATGTCCTGCAGTAGTATTGTATGACTGACGGTGTCAAAGGCTTTTGACAAGCCCAACGCAACGACGTTAGTTCTCTCACAGGGTGGTTTCAGTTTAAAGCCACGAACGAGCTAATAATTGCCTGAAGTCTTGTCTGAAGAAAACTTCACCATTTTAACGATGGAGGTTGCTAATCCTTGGCTCATCGATTTTTTAACCAAATTCTTACTTTTATTTCGAGGTCTCTGTTGAAGCTTCCTCAGAGCAAGCAGAGACAATGAACAGGATCACATATTTACGATCGATCAAAGTCATAAAGCTGTGGGGTATCTGAAAATTTTTCGTTTTAGAATCATTTTATTTTTTTAATTTTAGTCAATTTAATTATATGCTCTCAATGATCCCGAGACTCTTAAAAAGCAGGCCACCAAACTCACATAAAATTACTTAATCTTATATGGAATTGCTTCCTATTTTCTTTTATTTTTTGGCATGATTTTCATATATAATAAACCGTAAAGTACATTGCCCAGCTTTCTGACGAAAGTGTTTCATTAGGTTTCTCCTCAATTTTTTTTAAATAAAATAAATCGTTTAGTATGTTGCAAATCCATAAGTTTGCATACTTTTAGGAGACACCAGTAAAATTAACTAAGATATATGACAAAACAATGAATCGTACAAAAAATTAAAAAATTTAAGGAATAATGTAAAGACGTATATGTATATAATAGAGACAAAGGGACGATAGAGTCAGTCTGCAATCAGCAGTCGCCTGCATTGTACGTCAAATGGCTAAAGTAGTCGAAAAAAGTCATTCTATACTCAACACCAACAAAGAAGTGGAAAACAAGCCTAAAGCTGCTAATAGTAAATTTTCCTTTCCTTAGTGCACTAAAGATAGCTCTTTCAGTGAGGCAAAGGTCCTTCGATAATTGATATATAAATGTTAATGGAGACTATTTTGAAAAACAATGTTTCCATTTTCCATGATTAATTTTTCTCCTCGCTACCCTCGAATACCTATATTTTGTACAGGTAGCTTCTAAAGCAACCATAGCCACTGAGAATTTGGGTCAGGTGGAAATCCAGGTTCTCATGTTGTCTATCTCTCCACGAATGTATATTCGGAATCAGTCTGTAGGTCCACCGTCCCTTGAATGAAGTTTGACACCGTTGCTGCCAGAATACAATGCTTTTGGTTCTTTGCGCTATTTTTGCTGCGGTAGATGTCTACGAGGTGTGTTCAAAAAGTATCGCGAATTTTGTGTTTTTTCAAATATTATTTATTTATCCATGAATATCTACATATTTCGTCCCCTTCAAAGTAGTCCCTATGAGATATTATACACTTGTGCCAAAGGTTTTTCCAATCTTCGAGGCACTTCAAAAAATCATTTTTTTATCTTCTTCAGCTCCTCCTTCGATGCCGTCACAGGTGGCCAGATCTGGGGAATACGGTGCTGCGGCATCATTAGTGTGTTGTTGTTTGCCAATTTTTGTCACATCTTCTCGGCCTTCTGAGAACATTTTGTACCACCGATAAACGTTGCTTCGGTCCAAGGTAGCTTCTCCGTATGCCACAGTCAAGATTCGGAATGCATCCGCGCACTTAATTTCGTTTTTCACACAAAATTTGATACAGGTTCTTTGATCCATTTTTTTGAATAGATAAAAATCGAACACGCTCCAAAACACGTGCAAGCTGCTTTGTCAACAATTAAATGAACATTCAAAATGGCCGAGCTTGTCGGCATAAGTGAGAGACATGAGTACCAACATAACGCCAACATGCCACGAAAATTCAAAATTCGCGATACTTTTTGAACACACCTCGTATAAGTAAGTTATCTGGGTGTCGATCGGTGGCATACTGGCATACTGCAAAGCACATATCATACGTATTGCAGAATGCCTATGCATTCCTCATTTTATCCTTCATAGAATCCTTCATTTGGGCTAAAATTTTTTTTTTATACTACTCCCCTACTAAAGAAAGAGTGGTAGCTCGCCGAATCGTCGTACTTGGCTTCATCTTCCCTCATCATCAGTGATATATATGGATTCGGAGTCATGTTTTTATCAACCAGAGATATATATTGCGTATTTCATATTGAAATTAACTATAAAGAAACTGTTTTCTCTCCCTTAATACCAAATGTACTACAGTTACAGCTTTATGAAAACTTCAATAACGTGCGGAAGGTAGACTACCTTCAATATATGAACTGACTGTTTTAATCTGATTGCAATATCAATTACAAATTGTGTGTAACAAGTTACAAGAAAATCGACTTTGAACCTTTGCTCGTCGATTTTTGAACCAAATTCTCACTCTCATTTCTTCCTCTCCTATGCGTTTTGCGACTTCTACGCCTCTCTTTTTCTATAGGCTGTTCGTGAAGAAAGACGGTTATCGTTTGGTGAAAGTGTTGTAGGAGGTTATTGAAATAAAGTTGGATACCATAGGTTAGATGTGGGATTTTGGTGTATATTACCATAACTACCATACGGTATTTTATTATAATTATCAAAGGTAATATTTTACTTACGAAGGCTGTAAAAGTTATGTCGGGAATTTTTATTGATAATTGTCGGAACTTAAAACTGTTGAGATATTTTAGGCGTTTGCTTGTAGAATGTTGGACTGCTAATGCATTCAGAATTTTTCAGTAGTTCGCCGTGTGGGCGAAATTAAAGCAGCGAAGGTATTGCGGTAAAACGTTGGATTTTGTTTTAGCCCCTACTTTTAGGCTGAGGCCAGCGATTGCTTTTATGTCGAAAATCGCCTTCGCTGAAGAATGCGAAGGATCGAGGTTCACCGTTATTAGGGACATTATTTTTAGGCCCTTGCGCATGCGGTGTATGCTCTTCACCTCTGAGGATGGTTTTGTCATCGAGGCATTCAAGGAGTCCTCTGATGACGACAATCAGGTCTTGGTCCTGATGGAACTGGTTGGTTGTGTAAGGCACAACTTTCCAGTGCAGATGTAAGTACGCGAACGCGTCAACGGTTTCGAGGTAAACCAAGATCTATCGGGATTCGGAGTCAGGTCTTTATCCATCACAGATATATATATGTATATATATGGCATATTTCATATTGAAATTAATCTCTCTCTTCATACTAAATATACTACCCCACAAGAAATAGTCAATGATTCCATCAAACCGAAAATCACACTAAATTGTCAATTTGACTGCAATGGTTTTTCATGAATAAGTATGGATTTTCTTGGCATCAGAATCGTCACTTTTATTTACTTAAAGCACCGCTCTAGTGGAAGTGAACCTCATCGGAGAAGGAAACGTTGTCGTTTTCAAGTTGTTCCAAACCAAAATAAGCAAATTCACAACGTTTTCGGATATCCGATGGCTTCACTGCTTATATAGGACCAATTTTGTATGGATACAAGCCCAAAAACTTTCTCAAAACTCACCACGTTGTGGTTTGGGACAGTCCCAATTCTTAAATGGAACAAATAAATTGCGGTTTTCAACAAAATTTGCCTGAGCGGCAGCAATACTTGTGTTACTTCGAGGTCACAGCATAAAATTTACCATTACACCTGGACTTAACTCGCAATTCACAGAGGAGTATCAAAACTGTCTTGTAAATGATCTTATACTACCTTGATTATAACCTATCTGTATATCTATATACACATCAAAAGATACAGTTCCCTTTGAGGACACAGAGGAGTTGAACAATTCTCCTAATCAGACGCACTTAAATGACTATTCTTATTATATATTAATACTATACAATATTATATATAGCTTTGGATAAGCTAGCATGCTATCAATTTCATTTTGTTGCAATTCAACACCGTCCTCCGACATTGCAACGTGCTTGGCATTTTCAGTCATAACGCAATTCTTCACACGCTTACTATATGAAACTACAGTTAATTCATTTGTGTGCAGACCTAAATATAGTACATACACATACTTACATAAATACATGTATGTCTGTGGCTGCATTTGTGGAATCAAGGGCATAACAAGATTGCAAGGATTCCACGCAACACACTTGCATACTAACGCCCGGTTGCATGGATGCATGTACTTACATAAGTGTAAACCCAAGTACGTTCCACGTCTGCATCAGAGTTTCAATACGAGACAACGCGTACATGAATATACTATATTTAAATATGAGTTTGTATTTTTAAAGCGGAATTCCATAAATTCTCCTGACAGCCATGCTATATATGTACATAGTTGACCCAGCAATGCAGACAATCTCAAGCCAACAGGTGTTCTACACACCCTCAACTTCCATAGTTCGTGGCGGCTCCTAGTTGGCGCCTGTAGGCTGCTGTTTGTGGCTTGTTTGTTGTTGCTTTGTGTGCGCGTTTGCCAATCAACAGGACGCTAATATTGTGCAGTTGCTGGCAGCGCCACGCTTGAAGTCCTTGGCGGCTACAGTGTAGAGTGTTAAGAATTTTAATATTTCAGCACGTGTGTGGTAAAGGCTACACTTGTATTCACAGATAAAAAAGTTAACTATTTCATACATACTTACTATACATATACATATGTACTAACACAATTGTATTTGTATGCTCATATAATCACTTCAAGCTTTTAATACCAATTAAATTTTGCTTTCGAGTTGGTTTTAGTTGGAATTTTATTTTTAAACACTACCTTACCGCAATGAATTTAATATCGCTTTACGTATTCATTTACAATGACCAAGCGAAAATAAGATTTCTTGAAAATATGTGGTATGAAAGCATTTATGGCTTGTGGCGCAAGATTTTGTTGATTATTTTCGCCAAGTAAAATTGATAGATATATGTGACGCCGACTAACAAAGCTAAAAACTACTTTTATACGTATTTTAATACGAATGAGCGAATACAAAAATGCTCTTCTAGTTTTCGCTAATTTTTGGATCGCCATAGGCTACATTTTGGAGAGTTTGGACATCATATTCATAAATCCACATCTTATCACCAGTAATGTGGCATTTCATGAAAGAAGAGCTCTCAGCTACGTTCATTTTATTCAAACTTCATTAAGGAACCTTAGAGATTGATCTACATATATATGTATATATATATATATATATTATATAAGGTAGTGACATCTGATGTTATAAAATACGTTCATTTAGAAGTAGTAATAGTTTATAGTTATAGTTTTCATTACTGATTCCTGATAATTGTTTACTGTAAAATAAAATAATTTGAAGGAATTCGAAATAGGGAATTAGGCGAGTTTGTGATCGAATTTCGTCCGTTTTCACAGTGTAAATAGCAATATTTGGGTAACACATTTGAAGTTGGTAGTTTCTGAAAAAACAAAAAAAATACCCTTCACAAGTGCATTTCTGCTAGTAACTACGTGTTCAGTTTGTATGGAAGGTATATACTATAGTAAATCGTTCTGAATAATTTTTTGGAGAATTGGATTGTTACCTTAAAAAGTAATCTATATTAAATTTCATGAATATTTCTTGTCAAATGTGAAAGTTTTCCATACAAACTCTTGATTCCGATCGTTCATTTTGTATGGCAGCTATATGTTATAGTGGTCTGATATCAGCAGTTCCGACAAATGAGCAGCTTCTTGAAGAGTAAATGGCGTTTGCAAAATTTCAAAACATATCTTAAAACCTGAGGGACTAGTTCGTATATACACAGACAGACGGACGGATGACACACAGACAGACATGGCTAAATCGACTCAGCTTGAAATACTCATCATTTATATATGTATAAATACTTTATATTGTGTCCGTCCCTTCCTTCTGGGTGTTACAAACTTCGTGACAATTTTAATATACCCTGTTCAGTATATAAATATATTACCTTTTTTAGCAAATTATATATTTTTCCGATTTTCTGAAGGGTAGGTGCCCAGTGATGACCACTACAATGTTACTAAGGCATCTTTTGAATAGCACCATCAGCTTTTTGGTCTGCCCACCACCAACACTATGCCAAACAAACTTTCCATTATGCCCTGTGTTGCTAGTGTTTCAAGACATGAGCTATTCCTCTACAGTCCATTGCTTCAACGCTTGATGGCGGGACAGCTCGTCTGTTTTTCATTTATTTATATTCCTATATGATAAGAGCAGAAGCCAACCTACCATCTTCTGATATGACCACAATTTTGACCTGAAAGTCTTAATTATAAGCATTTAGTTCAAAACTGTCTTCTTTATTTGGATTACAAGGATAATAAGCTTGCTCCTGTTCCTTTTTAACCATTTGACCCGTCGGTAAAAATGTAAAATGCGCTGTCGGTACTATCAATCACAAAACCATTGTGCCAATGTTACCACGAAATGAGGTCGATGTGTTTAGGTTATAGTGCCATCTTAACCCGAGTTCCTCAAATGACTAAGGTACGGTACATTTTTGAATAATGACATCCTCAACAAAAATCCAATAGACCATGTCGGAACGTAACCTCCACTTTGGTGCCTTGGAAACCCAGTTCTTAAAGTGTTTCAGCGCTCAGGCTCCTTTGGGGTGCAATAAGTACTATAATGAGCGATAGTTATATCATCCCAATCATTTATTGCTTGTATATTGCTTGTTTATTGCTTAGGATATAACTTAACAGTACCACAGGTTCTGATTAATGCCAAAACCATTGTCGATTTCAGTGCAGCGCTACAGCGTTGCAGTGTTCAGGGTATGCTAAGGAAATTCTTCAATTAAAATAGTTATTAATAAAGATATCACATAGTGAATAAAGAGGACGTATATTAATTACGTTGGAAATATAATGCTATTCGTATACCAGCACTGTTCTGTTAATCCAAAATATACAAAATCTCTTTACATAAAGTTTACATTATTCAAATTTAAGTTGCATAATTTATTAGATATCTATTTTTACGCTTGCAAATAAGTTTAAATAAATTTTGGCAAAAGCTAAAATGACCTTATTAGGTCGCTTGGAATTTCATATTTATTAAATAAAGCTCTCTGATATTCTTGTCATCACTGTTGTATCTGAAATTCGAATAACTAATAGTTCACTTAATCTACTCCAACTGCCAAAACAAATTATGTAAAGCAGCTCAATTAATTTAGGCGCACAAAAGCAATAGTGCCATATGATAATATATTTAGAAAGCTAATTGAAAAATGGTCTACCTAATCGGTACTGAGTGTAGGATGTTCACATGTAAACATATTTATTGCTCCATTATAGGGAAGCCCACACAAAATAAATCTGCACTAAATCGTTGAGGTGATGACCTTTTCGCAAAGGCTTCTGTTAGCGTATCTATAATGTTTCAGTTCAACTTATATAATACCTACATATGAGTGTACCTACTCGTGGTTGAAGTTGCGTTGAACTGTTGAATGCGGAAGTTTCATTTTGTGGAAAGCCCAGAGAGGTTACTGACCTTTTAATTACGCTGAAAGGCAGAAAATCACCACAACCCACTCCCAGCGCATATACCCATACATACATATAAAATTCTCCACTCACCCATAGCCACATGAAAGTATTAAATGTTTTAGGTAATTAGGGTCGGCTGTGCAGCAACGCCTGTTGGAGTTATAGGAGCAACGAACCGGGAGCAACAAAAATGTTTGAAAACAAAAACAACAATGTGATTCTCAACATTTTATAGCAACATAAATATTTGACATTAATTGCAGTCGCTACCTGTTCGTGCCTACGGTTATTTTGCTTTGATTTGTTGTTTCCCTGTGGCAATCAGCTCAAAACGACTCCTTGTGGTTGGAAAATAATTAAACACTGATTTACCCCTGTCTATGTAAATATCTGAACAATATGTAAGGATTTTTACAGAAAAAGTTTAATATTGATTAACTGGTAGAATACATAGTTTTGTATAGAGGGTGGCAAAAAATTAGCGTTTAAAATTTGTAAATTTATGATGTATTTTAGCAGAATTTAGAGAGTAAGGATATAGCAATAACATTTATGTTTTCCCATTGGCCCAATTTGCTCTACTTTTTATTAAACCGGTTATAACAGTGGGTATATTGCTTTTCTACTCGTTAGTATTTGCAGATTTATTAAAACTAGTTCAAAAATCCCTTGAACTAGATCATCAATAGGTATAATTCGCTTTGTACCAAAAAAATTTGATTTTTCGACGTGGTGGTGGTAGTAAGGTTTTAAATTCATTGACTTAGTAAACAACACGTCGGATCTTCAGTGAAAAAAAATTATGAACCAATAACTCCTTCAGAATACAAAGAAATTACTTTTTTAGAGGAGTGTGAACGTCTCTTTAGGGATATGTCCACCCCAAGCGTAGCAAATATTGGGTAGTCGAAAAAGTCTTTTCGTATTTTGTCAATAGATGTTGTTACAGTCGTATGCCTTCAGTGCTATCAATAACAATGACCTTAACCAAACAGAAATTAATTTAACAAAAAAGAAATTCGCTATATTTTGAAATTTTTGTATAAAAAGGGAAGAACGCCACGCTAGCCAACAATGATATTTGTGAAGTTTACAGAGACGATGCTGTCTCAGTACGTGTAGCAGAACAATGGTTCGATGACTCGGTAAAAACTGGGAGAGCTTGGCTGGGAAGTTCCGATCATCCCTGTTCTTCCACCAGCGGACTACCATTTGGTTAGGTCAATGCAGAACTCCCTTAATGGACTAAAGTTCGCTTCAAGAGAAGCCTATAAAAATTGTCGCAGTTTTTCGGCGAGAAACCTTCATACTGATGGAATAATGTCTCTAGCGTAAAAATAGAAAATCGTCGTCCAAAATAGTACTGATGCAGATTTTCTGCTTAAATCCAAAAAGTAATTTAATGCTAAGTGTGCGCGGTAGTTCGGAGAAATTCAATAGTTCGCCTCCTGCGTCACCTACAGTGCGCAATGCTCTCAGTATTTCCATTGCAAATTAACACCAAAAGAGTGCTGATCAGTCAAATAAGGAATCAAAGGAATTTTTGTTTAAGCATCATTATTTTAATAAGGTAAATTTGTTGCTAAATTCTCTCGCTCTGTTTTCGTTTTTCCATTTTTTACAAACTCATTCAAGAATTTTGTCGTTATATCCCCCATAAACATATGCAACCATATATGTACATAAGTTGCCTTGATACGAGTATACTAAAAACATCAAATGCTTGAAAAATCTTAAAAATAAATATTACAGAGAATTCTCTTCAGAAAAAGCTCATATCTTCAAATCAAATTACATACATATCTATGTACATGATGAGATTGAAACTACTTCCACTTTTTCTGTCAATATTTTGCCATTTCGAAATTTTGACCCACTGAGCCTTTCGCAGGATGATGTCGCCAAGGCTGTTTGAGATATCAAGCCTTTCTTCAAATTAGCTCTTGATGGGTTGCCGCTTGTACTTATAAAAATTGTCCTGCTTTTGTATGTCCTCTATCTTCAATAAGTCTCTGTCTTCTGGTATTTTTTTCACACTTGAGATCGACATTCATTACCCCTATCCTTAGAGGTGGTAGAAAGGATGTAGTCTCTAATTACAATTGATGGCGATTTCTCTAAAGTATATTGTAATTAAAACAAGTAAGGATGGGCTAAGTTCGGGTGTCACCGAACATTTTATACTCTCGCATGATAAAGTGATAATCGAGATTTCAGGCGTGGTTGTGAACCGATCTCACCCATATTTGGTACATGTCATCGAGGTTAAGAAAATATTATATACCGAATTTCATTGCAATCGGTTGAGTACTTCCTGAGATATGGTTTTTGGTCCACAAGTGGGCGACGCCACGCCCATTTTAAATTTTTAAACCCTGGATGCAGCTTCCTTCTGACAATTCTTCCGTAAAATTTAGTGTTTCTGACGTTTTTTGTTAGTCGGTTAACGCACTTTTAGTGATTTTCAACATAACCTTTGTATGGGAGGTGGGCGTGGTCATTATCCGATTTCTTCCATTTTTGAACTGTATATGGAAATACCTAAAGGAAAGGACTCTATAGAGTTTGGTTGACATAGCTATAGTATTTTCCGAGATATGACCAAAAAAAACTTAGTAGGGGGCGGGGCCATGCCCACTATTCAAACAAGATTACGGACCTGCCTCTCCCTAATGTGATTCTTTGTGCCAAATTTCACTTTAATATCTTTATTTATGGTTTGGTTATGACACTTTAAAGATTTTCGGTTTTCGCCATTTTGTGGGCGTGGCAGTAGGCCGATTTTGCCCATCTTCGAACGTAACCTTCTTATGGAGCCAAGAATACGTGTACCAAGTTTCATCATGATATCCCAATTTTTACTCAAGTTATAGCTTGCACGATCGGACGGACAGACAGACATCCGGATTTCAACTCTACTCGTCACCCTGATATATATATATAACCCTATATCTGACTCTTTTAGTTTTAGGACGTACAAACAACCGTTATGTGAACAAAACTATAATACTCTCCTTAGCAACTTTGTTGCGAGAGTATAAAAATGATTTCCTTTAGATATTCCCTCTGCATTGTTACAGTGGATCAAGTCATATTTCCACAATAGACGTTGTGTTTTTATTGTCAATGGTGTGTCATCCGATTTTTTCATTGCGTCATTGGGAGTTGCACAAGGAAGCGTTTTAGGTCCTCTTCTCTTTGTGCTTTTTATCAATGGCATTTCCTGTTCACGAAATCGAAGCATTTTCTAAATCTACAGATATAAACATTTCATCGTATTTGGCTGTTAATAACCTAAGGATTTCCTTATACATATATATTATCTAATATAATTTTAATAATTTTCTCTTTATAAAACGATTACTTGCAGCCTACAGTTTGATTAATTTTAAAATATAAATGACTTTGCCTTATATAATATTATAAATTTATTTTCCAAAAATTATAAATACTAAATATTCTGTGAACAAAAAATCTATACTACACCATGACAATCATATTTCTTTAAGAACTTTTCATTAATTGAAAATATTCTACAATCTATTTCGTCCATGGAGTTTAGTCATAAAAGTTGCCGCAGAAATTTATTTGAGTTCTATTTCAGTTTTATGACGTCATAAAATCAGTTGAGTGTTAAATGTGAATTAAATCATTTGCAGAAGTGCGAGTTGGTCATTCTAAATGCTATTAAAAATTTTTTTATGCGCAGTTTAAGACTGTGTATGTATGTATGTACAGATGCGAGCAATGAAATAGCAATTCGTTAAGTAATTTTGGAATCTATTTTGCACTACATAAGAATTTTGCAGAACAAATAACATTGCGAAGCTTGTAATTTTCAGCGAGCAATGAAAAAGTAGAGAGCAAAAAATTTGGTAGATATTCAACAGCAGTAAACCACAATACAAAAACGTGTAAAACACAACAAGAGAACTGAGGATCCAGAAGGATTCTTGCTAAGCCTGGCAGTCTAAATGCTGTCGTTTATGTCAAAACTCAATCAATAATGCCTGCTGCGGAGATTCTGTACAAATAAAATTTTGCGTGAGGTGTTCATATTGTGAGAAAAAAGTCTCCTTTATTAAAAAAATCACATAATGTGACGTTGTAAATTCCAAAATTTCATTTTGTAAAAAATTTCGAAATTCATCCGATAAAACCCACAAATCGAAATAGTTAGAAGCGAGGTATTTTTCTATCTGATAATAAGAAAAACTAGATAATGGTTAGGAAGAGGACCTTGCCATTACAATTAAAAGCATAAAAGAACCCATTTGCTTTTTTGACCCAGCCTAATATAGAGTTATACTTACTAGGTTGGTTGCAAAGTGGAAATATGAAAATTAGTAACATGGCTAACTAGGCCCCTATACTATAGTGAAACGGGTACACATTTTTCTTATAAAGAATTGCATATTTAGAAGCAATATTTTTATTATTGGAGATTAAACAAATTTCTTCTTTCAATACTTAACGTCATCTAAAGCCTCTACTTACGTGATGCCTTATGTCAATTCTCTATGCTTTGATTTAGTTTCAAAAACTCGAATTCTTTTATTGTCTTATAAATTCCACAATACCTTTTTATTATATACTTTACTATATTTTGTCTAAAATTTTCAAGTTGGCCTAAGTGACAATTTCGGAGATACAGCCTTGAGAACTTGTGCGCTCGAGACTAGCTAGGCTAAGTGCGCCGTCTTTAAAGGAGTTTTTGGGTTTTTAAGTTCGGTTTGGCAAGATTTCTTTCCAAGGGTTCACCGGAAATGGCGTCACAATGGCCAACTTTGAAATATATTAGGTTGTCAAAAAAGTCTTGCGCTATTTTCGCTATACCTTTTTGGAAAGCTCATTTCACTCGCTAACACGTATTTGATTGATTGTCGTTTCCTTTAAGTCCTTCGTAAGTTATAGTGTCGTAAACATGGAGCAAAATAAAGAGAAAATACGGTATATTTTACAGTACTACTACGATAAAGGCAAAAATGCATCTCAAGCCGCCAATAAAATTTGTGCAGTGTATGGACCCGATACAGTTTCCATTTCCACCGCACAACGATGGTTTCACCGTTTTCGTTCTGGTGTAGAGGTGGTCGAAGATGCGCCACGCTCCGGAAGGCCTGTCCTGGCTTGATATCGCTGAATTGGTCGAAAGATACCATCATGGTAGCAGCCGTAGCATCGGTCAGAAGCTGGGCATGAGTCATCAAAAAAATGTTTTTGAACAATTGAAAATTCAATAAAAATACCGCAAGAAATACCGCAAGACTTTTTTGACAACCGAATATAATTTAATATTCGAAAAAGAGGCTGTTTTTTACACGATTAATCCCATATAATCCCTTTACTTTCTTAACTTATAGTTATAAAAATATGTTCGAAACGTTCTCATAAAATCACTCCACTTCCATCACTCATGATATGGTATTCCTAAAACTACTTATAGTCCGCTGCAGAAGCATGCCTCTCCACAACACTTACACACATTCATATCGAGAGTGCCGAGTGAGCATCATGCAAATGACATTTATGTATTTACGAGTAACTCGCACAAGGCACAAGAATGTCATTTGAAAATTTTATTCCCTTGCTGGCAGACGCTTTTATACATTTATTGTAGTATTATTATTGTTGTTGTTGTACTTGTTCGTCTTGTTGCTGGTTGCAACTGGCGGCCAACGAAGGATATCATTGCACTACAGAGTTACTTATGCATAATGTGTAATGATGACACAACTATTCAGGAGTCTCCAGATAAACAGCCGCCAGCCGTCAGCCGAAAGGCACCACAGCCTCCGCTTATGCAAGTCTCTTCACACTCAAGTACCATTGCAACTGGTCGCTCGCTTGTTAGTTGGTTTGCTGTGACGACAGCATAACTGCACATACATTTATTTGGTTGTCGTAGTTGGTGTGGTTGTTGTTGCAGTTATTATTGCCAGTTGTATTTGTCGGTTGTTATAGTTTAGATGGCATAGTTCTGTTTGTGTTGTTCACTTGCTCTTGTTTTTGTTTTCTCACACCAACTGCAGAATTGCCCTTGTCGTCAGCTCTGGAGATAACACACACACACACACATACGTTCATTTGTTTGTAGCTTTGTTGTCGCGTGTACAAATGCCGACTGAGTATGTTCGAATGCATGTAACGGCGTAGTTCATTGCTGTTCATGTCATTTGGTCGCCACCAGTCACCAGTCACCATCAGCCATTTGCCAAGTGCTTGCAGCCTCAACCGGGTCCCAATACACTTTGCTTTATTGTTGTTGTTTATGTTGTTTTGCATTTCTTTTGGCACAGGAAGTTAGCATCGCTGCCCGAAGCTGCCGATGAATTATGATATAGACCCAGTCTTAATGCCAGAGTTGGCGTCAGCCGAGACCACTATGCGACGCGTAAGTCGGTCGCTTGGTCAACAGTTGACGCCAATTTTATGTCGCACTTTTGCCATATTTCCGACATGCCATTGCACCGCAACGCATTGTTCACGGTCCCGGTTGCCCTTATGTATGTGTATGTGAAGACATGGCATATTTCATGTTTTGCCCAGTGCCCTCAACGTCGTGCTTTCAGTTCATGGACATCAATTGCAAATGGAGATTATGGTGCATTAAGCTCGGACCTCCTGATGATTATTTAGTGCCAGTCAGCAGTCAGCAGTGGGAAAAGAATTGAAATGCGTCGAAAAGTAGGCAACTGCTTGGAATAAATTCTAACTCTTTTCTTAGTTAGATAATATTGATTCATTAAGAATAAATTATATTTCTGAGAATTAAGGCGTTTATTCTTCCACAGAGTCAGAGATTGATCCAAGTAGATCAACACAAACAAATAGTTTATTCGCAAAGGACCATACATCTTCCACAGAACGTATCTCTCGAAAACTCGTAACGTCGACTCATCAGATGTGTCCGAGTCGAGTTGTTAGGAACTACTCCGTCTACCACAACATGATCGATTTGGTTGGGGTCTTTTCGATCCGGAGACAGTCAGTTAGCCTGATAAAGTATCTTTACAGAAATCTAGTACTACAGATAATATATTTTGGGACCAGCGAAGTCTCACACCCTCGTACTGACCGTTGTGCCAAAAATACCCGCTTTGCCCACCCTAGCGTCCTCTTAGAAGACATATTTTGTTGCATCGTCTATTCGACCGAGATGAATGCCAGTACTCGGCGACGGAGTCTCTCTTCAACCACGAATCCCACACCGAATTTGCGCTCATTTTTATGACCACTGGCTGGTCCCAAACCCTGCGCATAACTTTGGGGAGGTATAGTTCACCTTTTTAATTCTTGCTCCCCTTAAAATGAATGTTTTTTGACTCCCCTTGGTTTAGGACAGGAAGTCGTGAGCTGTATGAGCCATATGTAAAATAATCATTACTCGTTACTCCCTGGTGAATGGCGCTCAGAGGACTTTCCTCACTTTCGTGCACTTCTACACATGGCTCCATCCGCAATGGATCCTCCCTTGCAATTAGACTCAAAGTCCCAAAATGGAAATCCGCCAGACTTTACGGATTTGAGTTAACGATTAAGAAGCATACCAATTAACTGAAAGTAAGTAAAGGGTAGCTAACTGATGTGATGGAGAGGAGAGATTGAAAAATATCAGTGGAACCGTCAATGCCTATAAATTGATGCAAGAGTTATATAGCTCACGTATCAGAGGGTTTGTGGATAACGAAAAAAGATCGTAATAAAATATATATGGAAGTATATCCGATCAGAAAGGTGGCTGTGGTGGTAACAATGCAGGTAACAACATAAATAAGATAAATATATACAAACGTTGATAGCCAGGCGGTAATTATAGCAATAATCTCACCTAATATATCGACAGAGACTGTCCTTAAGGCAGTACGACAGATTTAGTAACTCCGAAAAGTGGCCGCATGGGTTCCAGTTCACAAAGCGATTTCGGAAAAAAAGAATAGACGTCTGACTGCTGAACCAGGAAATATTCAAGCCGTTAAAAAGATTACATACTAAAATTTTTTTAAGGGCTGATAGACAGATCAGGGTAAGACATAATCCTTAACCAAAGATCACATGATCTCGAAAAGACGGCAAAACGGTTATTGGCCTAGTCACAGGTCACAACTAACTGGCATGACATGCGGGTCTGAGCAGTATTGTTAACGACGATAAACGCAGAAATTACGTGTAAATAGGTATGAGAAAAACGCTAAAACACCGCCTTTTCTTCCGTCCATCCGTATCAAAAACTCATCTTGGATAACTGAAAGTTTAGGAGACTCGATAGACTATCAAAATTAGATATTAAAAATGTCTTAAAATTCGTAAAAAGCGTCCCTTAAGAATTGTTCAGCTCAAATAAAACTGATCTCCATTTGGCATAACTGACCAGTAGGGCTATTTATGACAACTGGCCAGCCCAGCTAATCTAACATAATCTAACCTAACCTAACCTAATCTAACTTAAAATAACCTAACCTTCGAAAATTGAGATGGATATTTCAACAAAATGGCGCATTTATGACAATTGGGTCCATATAACTTAGTGAAGGTCTCAGCATTTCAGTTCAATAAATTTATCACTGCTTCAAAATCAGTTAATAATAGACGGATGAAAGCATTGTTTAGTAAACTCAACAACACAACTGCTGACCAGTATCGATGTCGCATGCCACTCCCTACTTATGCCACATACCATTGCATCTAAAAACTATACAAAACTTGTGGCTAGTTGACAAGGAAACCAAAACACAGCAGCATGCGGCATGTAACGTGTAATCGTGCTTGGAATGTAGTTTGCTATGAAATTGGCCAGAAACTTGGTCCAGCAAGTCATAATTAATCAGAAACTACTCACCATTTACTCACAATCGACTCAATTCGCTCAAATCACGTAACTGTGATCTGTCAACAATTTCAGCATAACAGTAAACAAAGCATTTATAGGAATGTAAGCATGCAAATACTTACTGGCAGCAAATACCACAAGGACAATTAGACTCGCTTGAGTGTCGATGACTATCAAAATGCGGAAATTTCTGACAGCGGAAATTCACTTTGACATTTACCATTCTCCGGTTGTCTGTCGTACTGTCACAGTGCTTGTTAATACTTGTTGTTGTTGTGCTCGTTATGTAACGGCCACTTGCTTTGGGCTTTCGTTATCAACTTTTGCTTGAGTTTAGTGTAAAGGAAAATTGGTCATTAAGTTAGTAAGTAAATGTGTCAGCAGTTTGGAGAATTTTCAGCTTCCTAGCCAGCACTATTTCTATGCAGTTGTTGCTGTTCTGTGTAAGCTTCTGTAAAATAGCAAAGTTTTTAATTAAATTTGTTCATTTAAGAACTAATTTATCTAAAATTAAATGGAAGTCGTTGCAATCCTTGCAAAGCTTCTTGTTGCAATAATTTTTTGGTTAAGTCAAGGACTATAGTCGTATTTCTTGGGAGTACAAATTTGATAACATATAATTATTCTACAAAATAAAAATTTAATATATGCAAATGAGAAGATTTCGTTATTCGGAATATAGCTTAGCTCGCCTTGGCGACAGAAAGTATTCCTCAATTAATTTCTAGACATGATGTTCAGTTCACAGTCCTTGGCTATCAGGCTGTCAGGGTTTGTCCTTAAAATAATGGGACAGATTTTCTTCCGCTGCGACTCTACTTCGGAGCGTAGGCGCACCACATGGATTCGTTAGTGGGAGTTTCTATGACACAAGGCCTTTGTGGAGGGCCGGGAAGAGTTCGGTGATGAAGACTGGAAGAATGAGCAAATCCAAATTCATTGTATTTTTTGACATCAAAGCCATCGTCCACCATGATTTTGTTCCTCAACTCTGAGTTTTACTAAAACGAAGGGTCAAACAGGTTCGCCAAGACATCGCAGTCGATTGGAAGTTGCACCACGACAACGACTCGGCTCACACCGCCTTTCTTATGAACAGCTACCTAACCAAGGTCGGTAACCCAACGCTTTCGCAGCCGCCCTACAGCTCAGATGTGGCCCCCTGACTTTTTTTTATTTCCTGAAAGGAAAGCATTTTGAGACGTAGGGGATCAGGGGAATGAATGCGGAGAATGCCTTCCGTGACGCTTCCAATACTTGGAAATCGCACTGACAGCGCTGCATCGACGCAGTAGGAGCCTATTTTGAAAAATTTTTCAAAGAATTTTAATGATTGGTTCAATAGATTTTTTTTAAATCGACATAGTTCTATTACTTTTTGGACAAACCCTGTATGTGGCAAATGTAACTTTTATCTTCTTAAGAGTCGCTTATAAGCAAGTAGTGGTTTAATAAATAAAAAGTTTCAAAAGTAATTTTCGAAAGAAATAATATTAGATCGTATGACTGCGATGAGAATGGGCAACGGGGCTAAAATTTTAAGATACATACAACATAACAATAACAACAACATCTAATTCTTCTTCTTCTTTTTTAAACATGTGGTTATTAATGAAGCACTACTTTTATCGATATTGGGTTTACCAAGGCTGTTACTTGATTTATACCGATTTATGCTCAGTTTGGTTTGCCCTTTCATAATGAACAGACTTACTCTGGAACCATGTTTACAAAATTTACTACCAAAATAACGATACAGTTTGAGCAACGCATCGCGATTTCGTTCTAATATTCAGTTGACATAATCGGCCAGCAGAGTTGCTAGTTCAAACCGCCTTGGATCGGTTTTACACCACGTTTAATCTAGGGCATAATGCGCAGCCTCAGAGATGCCTTACAAACGCACCAACAAAGACGCTAAAACAGAGTATCGCAGAAGACCCGATTGAGTCCATTCGCTGTCGCGTGCATAATTGGCTCTGTGCCCAATCACTTAATGGAAGATTTAACTTAAAGATGTTGTATTGCGGGCTTACAAAACCTAACAGAACTGAAGCCGAATGACCATCAAGCGCATCGCGTGTTTGTTGAATGGGTTCAAAACGAGATAGCCTGTGATTACGTCTTTCACAGGATTCATTTGTTAATCGATGAAGCTCACTTTTGAATGAATGTAGGCGTTAACAAATACAATTTTCGCATTTGGATTGAGGACAACTGACAAGCCATTACTGTCAACATAATTCCTTATTTCTTTAATAATGAAGCCGGTTATAATGTTATAGTCGACGCCACATACCATGCAGACAATAAATTTATTGAAGTAAACTTTTGGTAGGCGCATTAACTCGCGTCTATGATCTGTGGCGTGGCCTGCAATATCGTGCCACCTCTTTTTTGGAGTTATGTAAAGTCGTTTGTTTACGAAGAAAATACCGATTGACACCTTAGAAGAGAATATTCTCTGGTGGTCGCTTGCCTAAAATCTAAAACATAATGGCAAATCCTTATCTTTGTAATAAAGCGAAATTCTGTAGCTCAATCTGGGCCATTACATTAAATTATATGAATTTTACTTTTTCTAAGAAAAAAAGAAACATCTTTTATAACGGAGTAAAACACAAATAGTGTATTTAAAATATGACATCGCTAAAACAAAACAAGGTCTCGAAATCGGACCATATATTTCGAAATCTTCATCTATCCAATATGTGGACCTAAGTGTCTATCGCTGACTTTATACCAAAAATATCAATCTATATCAGAGATATATTAATGATATTCAGACAGAATTTTATGCTGATAATATTGTGTCATTGTGTCGAAAACGTGTAAAATTGGGTCAAATATATTAGTCCCCATATAATTAATATAAAAGTTTATAAATTCCGGATGATTTTATACGGAATATAACGATCGATATGTGAATTATCGTAATTATATTCACAATGAGTCTTGATATGATAATAATCTGTCTTATGCCGACAATGGTTATAATCGGATCAATTCTTCGATTTCGAAGTTGACATTCAACAATTTATTTAGGGCAAAAGTGGGAGAGTTTAATGAATATTCATCGGAATCGGTAACAATTTCTTTCCCAGTACTAATTTCTGCTAGTTGGTATGATAAATATATAGAAGAAAGTTTTTATATGCTCTGGAGCTTAAATTGGATATCAAATAAAGCCACTCGACGTCCTCAGCGACATCGCTTCGCTCTGGCTCTTGAAAAGTTCCCAGAAGATCCGAAGTTTTCGAGTCAAATTTTTATGAGTGAAGAAGCTCATTTCTGGCTCAATGAGTATGTAAACAAGCAAAATTGCCGCATTTGGAACGAAGAGCAACCTGAAGGGATTCAAGATATCACACCGTTAAACTTTCCCTGCAGGGATGTATAAAGTCTGAAGTCTGAGCCAACAATCTCGCTTCGATTCAGGTCTTGGAGCAAAATATCACCATTGTCATTCGCCAGTTATCAGCCGAAAAGCTCTAACGAGTCATCGAAAATTGAATGCAACGGATGGACCATCTGAAATGTAGCCGCGGCCAACATTTGAAAGAAATAGTCTTCAAAAAATAAATGCCAATAAGGGTTCTTTGGAATGATAATGGACATTCGTTATTACATTTGAAGGTTTTATGTTTTTTTTTTTAAGTAGTTAACCTCGAAATGTATCACCCTTTAAAATAAGTATATTTCGTCAGCATGATTTATGATAACTCGGTACCCTGCTTATGGTTGGTTATACAAAATATTGATGCAACCATTACCTCTAAGTACAAAGAAGAAAAAAGTATAGAAATTTAAAACTTTTGCAACGGAGGGCTAATATATAAATCAAGAACGAATAATAAGCCTTTACCCAAAAAAAAAAAAAAAATAAATAAATAACTTTAACTGTGAGAAAGGTGCTTTCTTAGGAGCTCTACTCCACTCTATTTATAGAGCAAATAATTTTAATTGTTAATGGAAGTACTAAAGTGGAAAGATGCTTCACGATAAGGATGAGGATAATAGGGTACGCCAAAAACAACAATGGATATGTGTAAGGGCTCAAAACGTCAACCAACTACACTGCTTTCATTCTTAAATTACGCTCGAAGAAGAAACTCGGGGAGGAATAATGTTTTAACGTACACCGGAGCGAACAGACCACAGAAAATCATTACCGCAAACATTATGACCCAGAAGGCAAGCAACAAGACACTCTGTTATGTCAGCTAACGAGCAGAGGTAATGACATAAACCCATTGGGTAACCAATTGTGGGTGAGCCGTTTCGAACTGTAAGCGCACAAGTGAATAAAGAAATGTCATGGAGGACGACCACGACAAGGGCTGATCGCTTACGAAGTCAGACACTTTTGTGACTTTGTGACGCGACAAATATCATTAGCCGTGGCTAAAAGCGGCGACAAGTGGCAAGCAGGCTGAGAGTAAGCCCGAACATATGCGACAAAAAAATAAGTCAACGCAAGCCGAGCCGATGCGAAATGTGCCAGACGGAGGAATGGCACGTCCATTTTGGTGGTTTGGTGTGGGTAATTGTTCTATATTCCTAAAAAAAAGCATGCTCGACATGTCATTCGGCAAGCAAGAAACACGTCAGCAAAGCAGCTTTTAACAACATTTTTTTATCGATTTCAATAAAACCAATATGAATATTCCTTCACTCATAAGGACAACGTTAAAGTACCAATTTTGTCTTTATTTACTCTGCTGGAAGAGTCAGTAGGCAGCAAAAACAAAGAAAACAAAAAAAAAAA
>NW_017535263.1:170503-224457 GCF_001853355.1 Bactrocera latifrons
AAAAAAAAAAAAAAAATCGAAACGAAATGGGTCAAACGCGGCAGGAAAGCATGCAGTAGTATATCGCTACTTCCGTTAAAACTTCCGTTCTGATTATGGTGTGCTCCGACGCTATCATCCACGATTCTTGCAGCAATTTGTAGCTTCAATGTTAATACACATTTGGTGTAGAAGTTAAAGCAACTTGTAACTGTTATGTCGTCTACCTAACGGCGAAAGTGTCTTACTTGCTCCTCCTTTTGCTCTCCATCCACCTGCCTGGAGCGGTTTAATAAAATTGTTATGAATTATATTTATAGTATGCATTATTTTTAGCACATCGCCTTGGTGTGAAAGTCAGCGGAAACCGGAAGATAGCGCCAGTCTACCGACATTACCGACACTTGGGGTGAGCGTGGCACAGTTACAGCCAGACAGTCTCATCCTGTCGATGCTTTGTGACATACATACAGAAAAATGATTGTAGTTGGCTGTCATTAAGGCGAACAGTGAAAGCATAAAACACATTTGCAGCATAATATATCAAATGGGCTCGTCGCGGTCGTTAGGCTTAATGTTTATTATTTGGTTATAGGCGTCTTAACGTTTAAAAGATAGTAATATATGTTTAGGTCTGTTTGTAAGATAAAAGCCTGGAATAATAATATAATTAATGAGTGGCTACTGCATTCTGGAATGTTGAGTTTACTTCTCTCTGGGCTAAAGAAAATTAAACATTTTCCAAGAATACGCAGTTATATTTTAATATCCTCCACTGCTGCAGTAATTCCGACCTTCTGTAACTAAAATTATGGTCGTTTTAGGCCAGCGAAAATTAGATTTTTGAACAGGTCACACTTGTAAGTAAAATGTCGAGAACCATATTCAGAATAAAGCTAGTGATCAAATCATTTGTCTCTGAGTTTGTAAAAATTTTTTACTAGCTGTCGGTGAAGTTATGTTTGGTCGCAGGCTAGATACAAATTCGATAGATCTCAATTGGACAGATATTTGTTTTATGTGGTACCCAAATTTATTTTCGACTAAGCTTAAATACAGCTTTGTTGGATTAGTTGTTGTCATTTCGAAGGTAATTTCATAATGACAATCTCTAAGAGACGCTCAGCCCTATTGGGAAACAACAAGAACAGTCGATTTCCTCATGCATATCTTGGGGTGAATTTTTCACCAGTTCTGCCTCATAGATAGGAAATTATGGTCACTTGGTGCCCGGTCCGGACTGTGGATGGTTAAGAGCATATCAACCCTGCTTCTGTCGAATCAGTATCGATGCTTTGGCCTGAGTTATTCTTCTATTAGCTAAAATTGACCAGACCAATTGTCGACTGCAGAGGTCCAAATTAAAGAACTCATTGTAGATAATTCATTGGCGATTCAACTGAACACATAGCAAAACCTTTCTGACTGTCAATCAGAGCAAAATTTAAAAACAAAAACCGAAAATATTTAATTATTCATCAACATTTATTTTGTCGCACTCAAAGTAATTCTCACCAGATATAATACACTCTTCAGTCCTCAAACCATTTTTCATAAGCACTTTTTAGGATGACCTTCAGCTCCTTCAGCGAATATTGTTTTATCTCTTCGGTCGATTTAAAAATGTTTCCAATTTCAGTTTCGCGATCAAGTAGAAAATCGCACGGAGTGAAATCTGTTGGATTTCCGGGGGTGGATTGATGTATTCATTGTGTTTTTGACTTTAAATTGGTGTATAATCATCAAGTAAAATCTATGAATTGTTCTTTCACAATTCCGGCCATTGACGGAAATTCTCACGCAAACTCTTCAATACGTCCAAAAAGATCTCCTTATTGACCGTCTGTCTTTTCGGAAAACTTCATGATGAGCATCATCTTGTATATGAGCGGTTTTGGCATGTTTTTTTTTTTTTTTTGTTTCGGCTCATTTTTTTCGCGTCCATTCCGATGGTTCTTTACTTTTTTTGCATGTCAAACTTATAAACCCATGTTTCATCGGCAGTAATAATTAACTTCATGAGTGTGGGATCAGATCGCACGATCAAATATGTCCAAAGATACCTGTTTACAGTACTCGTTTCGAAAAAAAAAATCTGTTTTATCGGGACGAATCGAGTAAGAACACGTTTCATACAAAAAATATCTACCAAAAACATTCGAACGGGCTAGCGAGAGATGTCGAACTTTCTTCACTCTAACACTTTCCTGACGATTTTCAAGCACCACATTCTTCACTTTATTAGGTGGTCGAAGGTAGTCTAGAACGATGCATATATTCAACGATCTCTCAACCGCGTTGTGAAGGCTTTGTACCACTCGTAGTTTTTTGTTTTTATGAAGCAGCAAATAAGCCGTAAGCTTTTCCCACATGCGGAACGATTCCGCACACAAAATTTGGTTATAAATACAAAAGTTTAGACAAATTCTTTATATATTTGTAATTCTAAAATTCGCTACATACACGGATGTGGAAATAAATAAGCACAATACTTCCAACTTAGCAAAATATATTGTATGGAATTATCATTTACCTGTGCATTTAAATTACAACACTAGGCACTTTTTTGTCACAATGTATATTAATCAGTGCTTGCAATATTAGAAACCTATTCGTATTAAAAAGTTGCACCTTTCAGCGCTACAATTTCTGCTTATGGAAGGATATTTCAGTGACAAATATACTTCACTCGTTGCTACCAAGACTAATAAGGAATGTTAAATGCACACTTATGACACCAATATAACTGAAATTCAGAAAAAAATAAAGAGAGAGCAAATTTCAAAACTGATATGTGTGATTTGCAGGCTACACTTTTAATATGCTCATATCAGCAGCGCTTGACATGAATCTTAATTCCAGCTGCCACCAACTATTTACTATGCATATTTGCATTTTTCTTTGTGTCTTTCTCTCATTCCATTCTACCATGGCTTTCCGATTGCCACTACTTAATCCTTAAGTGCTGCATAAAATCTGCTGCAACGCCAGTGGCAGCGCTTTAGAATACACAAGCGATTGTAGGTGAGGCATTTAGGTGTGCCTGCTTACAGAAGTGTGTGTTTGTGTATGTGTGATTAAACCACAAATCTATGCACGTAGTGATAGTCCGCTGTCAACAGTGCTTTTGTGAGCTTTACACTTGAACTTTAGTGTTCTACATGGATTTTTCACACTTGCACACGCTTACCTCTTACTTACACTCTATTCTGCTGAATAATGAATGTAGTGTGCATATGTGTCTGCGTATATGGTTGAAATGGCGGTTTAAAACACTAAGTGGCAGGGAATTAACAGTTTAAATGGTCGAAATTGGTATAATTGTTTACTGGTTGTGGTGATAAGTATTGGCGTTGTGGGAAAGTGAATTATATGACAAGAAAATATATAACCTTCGGCTGCATCGCAGCCGCAATAACATTCACAGGATCGTTTTTGTGAAGTTATTTAGTCAAATAAAAAGTTTCCTATGCAAAGACTTGATTTCGATCGTTCAGTTTGTATGACAGCTATATGCTAAAGTGCTCTGATATAGGCGGTTTCGTCAAATGAGCAGATTTTTGGTGAGAAAAGAGGGTTCAGATCGATATCGAATCGACCCTCATATTTGTATACCCATTAAACACAAATTATCTCGAAATTCCTTAAATACACTACGCAAAATGTCAAAATATAGCGTAGCACATATTAAACCTTTTTGTGTGAGTTCTCTGAATATCAATTAAGAGCTTTAACTCAAATGCCGCTAGTTCATTTCAGCATACTGCTTTTAGGCATACAAAAGTTACCAACAACTTTCGTTTATTATAAACACCAATTTCCTTCGCGTGTGTTTAATTTGCTCTTTAGAGTTTTTAATTAATTTTCTGCCTATTTTTCCACAGCCGGCGAGTCATTGAACTTTCAAAATAATTTCCTTGCCGATTGTGGCCTGGAGTGGCCATATCGAAACCCGACTCGTTTTAAGACAAAAAGCTAATATTGGCTCATTTAATGTGCGCGCAGAAGAAATAATATCAACATCAGCAGCGTCAGCGGCAGCTTTGGAACCCACGAGTTCTCACATTGGCCACAAGCCAGATGATGAGCCTACAAACACAGGGAAGGGCTGTTTTCTTCTTTCAATACCACGTATATTTTATATAATTGCCAGTGTGTGGCACGTTTTTGCTTAACCGCAAACCAAATCGATTTTCATGGCACCTGTGGCGCCTTCAAGTATTAAAGAGGAGGCCGTCGTTTTTGCTACTTACTTTGTGTTTTTATATTTTGAGCTTAGAATTCTCACTTTCAAGATTCCAATAATACTTCAGGTTTGTTTAGGCAAAATGATTTTAAATGAAAATATTTGCGAATACGAAAATTAAAATTTATACTCGGAAATCCCTTAATTTTGTGAAAATATTAAATCTAAATCCATTGCAATTTAAGCTTTAAGTTTCTAAAATGATCTCTGTGCCCAAAAAATAAGGTGATATTTGACTGCGCGCGTCGAAGGATTTGGAGAATTATTGTTTTTTTTTTTAGATTGGTAGTACTGTCAGTCACATTTATGTCAAATTTCATGTCAAAATATTCATTAGAGTTTGAGATATGTGTTGTTTTGTGAGCTGCTAAAAGTGAGTTTTTCGTTTTTTGCGATGCCGAAATTTGTTGAGCAAAGAATTTTCATTAAATTTTGTTTACGGAATTAATTTTCTGCTGCGGATACGTTGAGGATGGTGCAGAAAGCCTTTGGTGATGAGGCTATGTCTAAAAAAATTTTTACATGTGGTATAGTGAGTTCCATACCTTCCGTGAACGACAATTCTTAAAGACAATTCTGGAAAGACAATTCTTAGTTTTTACATCACGATAATGCAATTGTAATTCGTGATTTCAAACTCAACCCATATCGTTCCGCAACCACCGTATTCACCTGATCTGGCGCCGTGCTACTTCTGGCTGTTCACCAAGCTCAAAGACCGCTCCGGGAACACCGTTTTTATACGATAGAGGAGATTCAAGCCGCAGCGAAGACGGAACTGAAGGCCATCTCGGGAAGTGACTACAACCAGTGTTTCGAAGATTGGAAAATCCGTTGGCATAAGTGCATTGCATCGGGAGGGGATTACTTTGAAAGGGATGAAATAGATGTGGAAGAATAAATAAAGAATTTTCAAAATAAAGACAATGTCACCTTATTTTTTTTAGGCACAGTGCTATGTGGTAAAAGATCGTTCAATTTTAATCTTAACACTAGCCAAACCAAGAACAAATTTTGAAAAATCGAAACTGAATCTCACTTCCTAACAAAATACATATATTACAATAATTTTTAATATAAGCCCCATTTATATACAACCTAAAGATAAGCTCATTTTCTGCAGGGTAAAAATGATTTTGAGAAAAATCTTGAACTTTGGCGATAGCACTAGTTAAGGGAAAAAAATAATAATTTGCCCAGATTCATGGAAATTTCATGTTGATCAAAATTGATACGGACTCACAAAAAAAGTTATTCTTATGTATTTTAATGCAAAATTTTTTTATTTACTTAGCTAGTTAACTTCGTAAACCAATGCAAAAATCATGGAACTTTCCTATTCGATAGGCTTTACCGTCTGTTTTAACAAAAATATTTATTATTACCTTTAAAACAGCATCCTAAACCAATGCGAACATGCCAACGCTTAAGCCAATTTTCCACACCCTTGTTAAAAGTCTCGGCTCTCTTAACGCCTTTAATACTTTCAGCGTATCTTCTTTTTTTCAGTTTCGACTCATATTTGAAGCGTCGTTCGTTAGATTATTATTAAATTAATTAAATGAAATGTGACGAGTCGATTCATAATTCGGCAATAACTTTGTTGGCAAGACGATTTTTTGATGTCATACGTAAGTATACCGATGACTCACTTTCCTTGATAAAGTAGACTCTCCAAAAGACTGCTACAACATTTTCAACTATAAGTTAGCCGTGATTGCACTGAAAACACGACCAAATACATTGTTTAATTTGTGTTTCCTTAATTAAAATTCCCAGACAATTTTTTCGCGTTGCAAGCAAACCCTTACCAAAAACATTATAATTGACTTATGAGAAGCAAACTTCACAGGAACATAAAAAACGGTTATACCAATATATAGAAAGTAGCTGCTACCGTATTAATTATATACATAAATACAGCATACTTTTTAGGTTATGCCACCATATTTCTCATTTATTCGTAATAGTGTAACATGCAGATTGAAGACATGAATTTATAATGCTAATTGTCCCAGAAAAGTGAAACCAGTCAGGCAGTGTAGTTCGGCAATTGTAAATTAGAGTCGCACCATTATTTCAACAAAGTTTGCTTCCTTTGGCTTTCACACTTTTATCCGCTAATTAGTTGGAGCGTAATTTTCTATATAATATTTCTATTGCTGTTCTGTTCTAACTTTATCAGACAAAATTAATTATTTCGCATTAAATTGTTCGCTATTCTACGATACACTCGCTAAATTTTAATAAACTCCGATTTCAGGCAAATCAACCACCACTCACCAAAAATTAGCAAATGTGGACACAACCCTTCTTTCATGCCAAGATTCGTATGATTATTAGGGTAAGTACATTTTATTGAAAACTTATTTATCGTGTATTTATATTTATATTTGATATCTATAACAATATTTATATCGAGTTCAAGCATTCAATGAAACAAGAGAAAATATTAACTTCGGGCGCTCTCAAGTTGTCATGTACAGTTAGAAGGCCGAAAAAAGCGAATTTTCCAGATTTTCTTCGACAAAAACTTTTACATTTATTGACACAAAAATTTGTTTATGGTATCTTTTAACTGTATTTTCAGATTTAATATTAGTAAAAATATTTATTTGGAAAGTAACTACAGTTAACCTTGACCTCTTCTTCTAAAAACAAAAAAAACGCTTTGCGGTGGCCACTATATCTCTGAACTGGATCTTTTGAAATTAAAAAATCATCATACCCTTCATATATACAAAAGGTTCCACACAATGACTTGATTCCAACGTTTCACTTTGTACAAGTATGACAACTGTATGCTTTACATAGCACATAGTGGTCCGATATCGGTAGCTCCAACAAACTAAGAACTTATTATTTCGCCTTTTATAACTTTTTTTTATCGAAGGAGCTATTTTATAGTTATAAATTTTAAACTGAAATTTTTTTTATCGTTAAAAATGGCCGCTGTATACCAACTTCTTCCGGGAAGGTCGCAGTGAGACGTCTCATTCTGATGTCATTGTAGCTTCGGTTCTATTGATCTGAAAATGAAAAACTAAAATTTTTTATTTATCATATCATAGACGATGATTAACCTAAAAATATGTGAAAAACAATTTTGTTCCGTAAAAAAACATTCAAAAAAATAATTTTTTATCGATTTTTCGACTGCTTTTGGTTTACAAAAATTATTTATTAAACATATTTTCAAAAAAGTCTTGGTCCACATTATAATACTATAAGGAAGATATGTGCGAATTTTCATCGATCAGTAGCTTTTCGAGTTATAGTGGCAGCAGATTCTAAAAATTAAAAATATGGTTTTGAGAAAACGTTGAAATACTGGAATATTGAATGATTACAGTGACTTCCCAGATAATCAGCGATTCCATTGCCGTATTCTGGTCGTTCTGTAGCTTCATTGATATCACTTTGTTTGGCAAGTTGCTGCTGATGTGCGTGATTAGCTAATGAGCTGCCCCGAGTTTCTCGCGTCACTCTCTTCTCATTCATTATATAGGCAAATGGTTTACATTGTCGGGCAACTATTACATCTGCGCTGTTCATTACTTGGAAAATAGATGAATATCCTTTGTTATTCGGATTCTTCTTTCATTCGCGTTTTGTGTATGACCACATAAACCTCTTTCGAGCAATTCAACTCTGGATAAGTCTTCAAATATTTTCTGTTTATACTTTTTGATCTCCGGATGTATTGGTGTAGGGTGTTGAAAATCTTCTCCAGAAGCTTCAGCTTTTTGCCACTTACACCAACTGTCGAGACCAAACGGACAGTACTGATGCTGTGGATATTCATTTCTAGAACAATGATGATAGTAAGTGCTCAAGATAGCCTTTTTATTTTAATAAAGATAATTTTTTTATTAGAGGTTGTATTAATTTCCCTCTTCCTTCATGATTATTGCCTTGTGCTTGTTTTTAGAAGCGAGTACTCACTCGTGAAAAAAAGGACGTTTGTGAAAATGTGATCGATATCTAAAATACTGAGAAACTTATTCAAGTATACATATACTAAATCGACTCAGCCAGCATGCTGTTAATTTATATAATTTCTAGGGTCTCCCACTTATCCTCTTGATGTTACAAGCTTCGTAGCAAAATAAATATACTCAGATCAAACATTTTCGTCCTTCAGCTAATCAACACCCTCATATAGAAACTATGCTGTGAAATAAGTTTTCTGCCGAATTTGAAACGACAGTTAGCATCTCTATACCCAACACACCCAACACACAATTAAGAGCGAGGAAATTAAATTTTGAATAAAATGTCTTAAACTTATATGCCTTTGCATACAAAATTGTAACTATTTTATATCAGATTTGATAGTACTTTATTTCTTATAAAGATCTTAAATATTCAAATCCCTCCTTAAATTAAATTCTCGAAAAACGAAAATTATGACCCTCCGGTACAATATTGAGAAAAGTTATTGTAAGTCATAAAATTACGTCAGTTAAGAAGAACAAGAAGAAGTCACAAAATTGTACATTGGGTTAACCGAGTTGAGTTCCACACACACTCACCACACCGCACACTGTTTAAATTAAGTGTGCGGCCAAGTTGATGGTCCAGCGCGACGCTTGAAGTTAGTTAATGAGACAATGAGTGCTGGCCACATAATTTATACTAATAATATTACTACACAGAACTGACAGTAGATGGCGAGTGCTAGAATGCAGTTTCCAAGCCAACAACGAACAGAAAAAGGCAGAAGGAAAATCATAACAACAAAATTTTTGTGAAGAGAAAATTTTTAAGCAGTTAAGTACTATAACGCTACCAGAAAAATTGGTGTGAAACATTTTAAAGCCATTTTAAGCTAGCAACTATAGACTTTAGTGTTTTAGGGCTTGTAAAATAGTTACTGAAAAAGGTTGAACCTACTATATTGTTGTTTTTCGAGAATAAAAAATTAGAAAATAACCAATGATAAACAAATTTTAATTTAACCGCTAAACAGGGAAATTAAGGATACAATGATAAATTGAGCAATTGAGTTTGCCCGATTTGGTTTGATTGGAACTATTTTGGTTTCAGCCCGTTTTGGTATACTTCTCTAAGAAGAATTTGACTATAAATGTGGGAATGTCATTTCATAGAGCATTTAAATATCCTGATGAACCTCACCAGGCTCAAATAGTGCTGGTTTCACTTTAGATTGGGAACTTTCCAATTAAGTAGCATTTTGTTCGGCTACGCCATGCGCTCTCGCTTACTCTCAAAAGTTACTGTGTTAAGCCTATGCAATTTTCAAAGAAAACTTTTTACTTTACAAGCATGTCATTTTCCCTAGCATGGCTATACGCCGCTGGGATGTTCTTTAGTGCCTTATGCGAATTTCATATCATATTCATAAATAAGACCGCTGTCTCGTCTCGGCAGCAGTAATGACGGGTTTGATGAATGTGTCAGGTCCTCAGCTACTTTGTCAATCAAATAGTTTGGGGCCTCTTCTCAACACCGTTTTTGCAAACGTTTTATGTCTTTTGGTAGGAATCTGGCATTGCCACGCTTCATGTTCAAAACATTAACGGACCATAACTGAGTTTAGATTCTCTCGTGTTTGTCTGACTCCAACATGACGACATATTTTTTGTTTATCTTTTTAGAAGTTGTCGCCATTAACGGTGGTGTTTGGACGACTCGCATGAGCCAAGCCTTCGATGACTTCATGGCCTGAGTTTAGATTCTCTGGTGTCTGTCTAATGCCAACATGACAACATATTTTTCGTTTAACTTTTTTGAAGTGGTGATTGGACGACTCGCATGAGCCCAGCCTTCGATGACTTTATGGCCTTGCATAAATATCTTTAAATTGTACATCCGAGTCAAAGTATGTAAATGCAAGTGGTATTATAATTATGGGTAAAAAAATTTGAGAACAACTTTTACTTTTTAAGCTGTCTCTCCGGAGGTACTTTAAAAATCCGATGGGATAACCGCTATTCGAAAATATTTTTTAGAAAAGTCTCGCACTTTTTAAGCTGTCTCTCCGGAGGTACTTTAAAAATTCGACGGTATAACCGCTATTCGAAAGTATTTTTTAGGAAATTCTCGCACGGCTCGGAGAGGAAATAACGCTTCTTTGGCGCTCCATACACAATTTACACCAAAAATGTTAGAAAAATGTCGGATAGACATTTTCACATGTCACATATATACGGACAAGGAAATGTATTGTCAACACGCCACTCAAAGTAGCTACTTGTAATATCATTACAACCTCACTAAGTTTAAACACATAATCAACCTAACGATAGAGAAATTCTGGCTACTTTTAGCGTTTTATACTGACCACTGTAGGCTCAAGAAGCACCTGGGTATAGCCTAAAGGATGATTCTGCGACATGGTGTCGGAAACCAGATGCTAGACTACACAGCAGTGTGTAGATGTAGGACCAAGTCCTTAAATCTATTTGTCGCCTCATATCGAATCACACAACGTTGTGACAGAGAGGAGGGCACAATGGACCTTAGACTCAACTTATTTCTATCTATGTATCTATCTATCTATCTATATAGCCCCTAATAACAGATATATGATGATGATATGATAAATGTATGTAAATGAAAGAGGAATCAAGAGATTAGATAGATGCAGCTGTAATCATCCACCCATAAGTTCGACATAACAAGTTTAACAATAATTTTCTCCAATTAAGTTAACAAAGATACAAAAGGCTGCTACTTATGAAATTAAATTATTTATTCCACCCACGGCTCCCACAGCGGATTGCCTAATTACTTTATACACATTATCTTCAAACGAGTAACTGTTCGCGCACAAACGCTCTGTAGAGAGAAAAGCCGAAACTCCAAACAGAGCGAAACAAAGTAGTATCAGCTCACCAGTTTGGCAACAATTTCCTTTGGGTCAACAACTATATGAAGAGGGTGATATGGGCCAGCGTGAATATAGCGGTCATGCTGTGATGTATTTAGATTAACAGATGGAATTCAGAATGCCAAGCCGCCTATTCGGCTGCCAGGCCAAAGAGAAAGTAAGAGTTATTAGAACCAAGAATTTGAGCACTTTTCTTTGCAACTTATTTTTAAAATACATACATATATGTTAAGGAAAGCCTGAGAGCACCGCGGGTATTCACATAAAATCCTCAAGAGAAACTGTGAAACTATTTAATTATTTCTAGTTTAATACTAAAGCTTTTCGCTTCAAAAACTTTAACAATATTCTACGAATTCGGTTTAACTTCAGTGTTATTTAAGCACGACTCGCTTAAGCGATTTGCTAATCCGTGCGCTTAAAAGTAAGGAGTTCTGCTGAAAGAGATACAAGCATAGTTGTAATAAAAATGAAATACATAGCTCACCCTTGATTAATAAAATTTCCGCAACTTCGCAAGCATTGCTGACTCGCATAAAGAAGGAGTGCGCGTCGTGTTCATCGCTCGTTCTTATCATTCAGTTTTGTTGAGTGCAAAATGACTTAGTGTTCCCCAGTCACCTATTGCTTGTGGTTGTTATGAAGTTGTCTGCTAATAATGTGTGGTATGTTCAAGTGTTTGACCTCACCACCTAACATATTTACAAAACTGAAGTTTATATACATACTTGTACAAATTTTTCATTGCCTGCAAGTGTATGCGGGGATAAGTTCACAGAAAGACTTTTGTAAAGTACTGCACGAACTGGATCTTTACCCTTGATTGAATTTTGACCACATAAAAAAAAAATTATTAATATTGAAGATAAAAAGGAGGGCTTAGCAGAAGAGTCATTGTACGAAAGTGGGAGCTTCTGTCTTCTGTATCTATACACAGTAGATAGCTTCATGACTACAATTCAGCTTTTTAGATCGAAATTGTGGCCCAAATGAAGATGGCAAGTTGATATCTGCTCTAATTAGCAAGTCCATAAACCTTCTAGTGAACAGTCAGGCGGCAATTAAGGCTTTCCGTATTTTACTTTATTAAACAAAGTTAGTAGTTAACTCCATTAATATCATCTGGGTATGAAGCCAGAGCATGCTCGGATATGTTTGCTAATTCCCAGTGTTCAGAAGATGAGACCGCACCCAATACTCTAACTGAAGAGACATTGGACAATTTGGATGGAAATTTACCAAATTACATTTTAATGTGAAGTTTTGCAGTTACTTTTATGGAAGAGAACTCAGCTCATTATTTGCATGGCTCTTCGTTTTTTGGTAGGGAAAACTTTCTTTATGCGATGAAAATAATATTTTAGTAATCCATTGGTTTCAAATATTGTCCATGTTTTATAAAATGTATTTTATTTTAGTTCTTATGTTATCAAAATCATTAAAGGATCACTTTTTGGTTAGTAGAAATGGTTTTGTTTTGTCAGCTTTGACAGATGTTTGCCAGTTGAACCACATAATATAACTTCAACTCACTAGCTTTCTCATTCCTATCAAAAGTAATATATTATAGAGAGAATAGAGCATTACTCCAAATAAAGAGCAGAGGAAAAGCAAATGTAATTTTGAAATAAATTTTCCTACAGGGGTACCATGAGCTGACTGCTGTCTGGTATAGCATGTATGTATTCGCACATATTTAGAGTCAAGAACTTTACCCTAATAAAACGTAGTCAGCTGATTATTGTTAAGTTCTTTTCGAAGTTGTATCGGATTTTCCCACTGACCCAATTTTCATGATTTTTTTCTTCGAATTTTATGTCCTGAAGTACATAATATAACTATGTATGCATACGATTATATGTAGAAAATAAAAAAAAAGATGTTGATGTGTGTACCTTAACCACAAATATATTTTATTTAATGGTCAACCCATCTTGGTTCAGTAGCCTACGCCTTAACCACATCTCCAATGATCGCCGCTGCTGAATCATTGAATTTTGTTTGTATTCGTTTATTTATTTTTTTTTTTTCTATGACCACTATCGAACTCCTTTTGTGGTTAGCTCTTTATTATATATAAAATATAAATGACCACTAAATGCGTACACAGGTAAAGTATCTTCAAATCTCTCACAAATTCAGCTAATTAAATTAGTTAGTTTACTCTGTTACTTCATAATTATAATATTCGCACTTGGATATAAAAATGTCGTGAAACAAATACTTGTGTGTTAAAATATGAATTTAGGAGGCAGAAGTACAGTGCTTAAAATGTGAGTAGTTTTTGGAGTTTACCAGTAGAGGTAAAATTCCTTTCAATAGTTGCAATCAGAACCAATTAAACTAAATTTAAATACTTCTGCTTCACTATTTACCCTCCATTAATTAAATCTATCGACGACTGCAGCATTAAAAATGCAATCTAGTTTTGGGGATATTCTTAACAACATTAATGTTCAAAACTATGCTCTTTTTGATTTCATGCAAGAAAAAGTTTACTATCTGCATTCTTCTATGAATTATAATCAACAGAAGAGGGTCTCGTATGAGATGAACTTTGAAAGACAAAACTTGGAACGACGATGATGTTTAATTTTTGAAGACTTAATACACAGGGTCTTTCCGGAAAATAATAGGATTGATTTCCTTCCACCACGACTGTACTTGGGAGCGTGCGCACACCAACTGTATTCGGTAGAGGGCGTTCCTAACTTACGAACGAGGAGCTGGTCAGTTGTCTCCAAGCAGCTGGAGAGTCAGGACAAACATTTTCGCGCAAGGTGTTTCTGTGAGTGGAGCGTTAGAGCTGAGGTATGCGATTAAATTCTGTGTGAAACTTTGTAAATCGGCGACAGAGTCGTTTGATATGATCAAGCAAGCTTACCAAGAGGTTGCTATACTAAGAAGAGGTGTGTTTCGGTGACACCAGGCCTGTTTGGAGGACCGGGAAGTGGTCGCTGATGAATGAGCAAATCCAAAGAAAAAACGATGCCCATTAATCTACTCAGTCCTATTACTTTCCGAACAAATTCTGTATATAATTTGTTTAATTAAGGATATGCGTATGTATTTTGTATTTTCCTTTGGTACAACATTGGTTCAAGGTCGATCAACATTGTTGGGCTTCTCTCCCATGACAACATGACGAATTTTGCGGTTGGATTTGGTTCTGCATCCATATAAGCTTGTGCTCAAAAATTAACTGATGTGGACCATTTGAAGCATCAGTGATTTGCCGATTAGGCGCGGAAATTGATGGAAGCCAACGATAGTTTCAATTTTCAACAAAAAATCATCTTCTCAGATGAAGTCTACTACTGGCTTAATGGCTTCGTTAGCAGATAGCAACGCAAACGTATCCTTCCTCAAAACTTAATCGTTTAGTACGGATTGTGGGATGCCAATAACATCGAGTCTTATAGTGTTATCACATGATATTGACCAACTTTTTTTTCGGAATTTGATGACAGCGAGGCGGACGATACCTACATAAATCTATGTGACCTGGTCTACGAAAAGGGAGCTAACGTGCGAAAACTAGTTTTCTGGGAAACAGCTGTTAAAAATCTCATCTTCCATCCGAATCAACTAATAAGTGAAAATTGATTTTTTGGATTTTTGGACACCTAAGCCCCCTTTCCGTAGACCAGGTCACATATTATGTATTCTAAACATAGAAACGACTCTTTAATTTTTTAACGACTCGTTAATTTTGATAAACGAACTATTTAAATTGCCACCAAAATCCAGCGATTTAACGCTTCTAGATTATTTTCTCTGACGGTATGTGAAATCAATGGTTTACGCTAATCAACTGCCAACGTTCGAGGAGCACGGGAAGATATGCCAACGGAGTCGTGGTGACCATTTGGCCGGTATTTTGTTAGAATCATAGTTTTAAGTGTTTTATTTTACTCATGTCGGATCTTAGTAGATCCTGTATGTATATTTTTTATATATAAGAATGTAATTATTTCGGGCTTGTATAAATAATCGCGCTATTAAATATTTTATTGATATACAGATTTCAATCATGTTTCTTAGCTTCAGTACACTGTGCAGCGAATAATAATCTCTGAACCAATAAAACCTCCCAACAAAAACAATGTTTACATACTCATGTATACTAATAGAGTTCTTGTCCGCTTCAATTTAAATACATATGTACATAAAAGCCATACTTTCTACAACTGAAGTCTATAGTATATGTATGTGTGCTTATTACTTTATTAATTCCACATTTCGGTTATCCCATGGTTTGATAAATAGCGGTATATAGCAGTAAAACCTAAATGAATAATCACCAGTGGGAAAGTGTCAAATGTGATTTAATGTTGATTGAATGGTGGAGTTGAGTGGACAGTTGTCGTTGACAGGTCATGCACTGAAGCTACGGATGACACCATTTTTCAACTTCATACTTCTTCAAATCGTTTGCCAATTTTAGTGTTCTCTTCTTCCTTTAATGGGAATTCATCTTGCCAACACCAATTGTCTTCAGTCGAAGTAATGGTTGCTGTCATTTGTTTGGTGGAAAGGGATCGGTTAGTCGACCGTTATCACTCCAATATTGATGAGTTACTAATATCGTGTGATGAATTGCAAGTTGACAAACATATGTTTATAGAATACAAAGGGAGCATACAATAAAATATAATACATATATGAAAATACTTTATATATTAAAGCGTCATCTACATAATACATAAGAGATAAGGAAGGCTTGAAGTTTTCCTATAGATACTCATCATATATATTTTATTTATACCCTACTACCTATTACAAGAAAGATATTATATAATATTTACTGGATTAAAGTAGAGTAAAGTTTTGACATCATCAAGGATTTTAGCTCTTATTTTAATTTAGTCTATTAGCAAAATTTTCTATAACTTTTCATACATACACTTATAAGGTAAATTGGTTGTTACCTTATTTAAGAAGTCGTCAAGAATTTAACTTGAATAATCTATACTCACACCCATATTGAATTTCTATCTCTCTACCATATATATTTGGAGTATTTCTGGAATTTCAAAGTTCTTAAGACATTTACTTCGTCGCGAGTAGCATAGACCACTTTGAAGTACTTTGATATTGAAGAATTGGACGAGGAAATATGTGAGGAAGCCATTCGTAGGAAAAGCGACAACTTTCTACGATAGTAGACGATAAGTGGATCAAATGCGACAACAGTGTGCGAAAAAGACCATGGCCCAAGCTTGGAGAAGCTCAGCGAATGGTCGCAAAGCCAGGATTGATGCCTCGAAAGGTTATACTGAGTGTTAGGTGAGATTCAAAAGGAATTATACTATATACTATGAGCCGCTCCAGGTAGGTCGAACGATCGATTCTACATTTTACTTTCACCAACTAATGAGATTAAAGCAAGCAATTGAAAAAAACGGACAGAACTGATCAACAGAAAAGGCTTCGTCTTCCATCAGGACAACGCTAAACCACACATATCTTTGATGACTCGGCAAAAACTGGGAGAGCTGGGCTGGACAGTTTTGATGCATCCACCACATAGCCCTGACCTTGCGCCAACGAACTGCCATTTGTTTCGGTTAATGCAGAACCCTCTTAAGAGAGTAAAGTTGGCTTCAAGTGAAGTCTGTCTAAATTAAATGGAAAATAAAGTACGGAGAGAATTCAGGTCGGCAGACTGAAGGAAATGGCCGGGGCTGAATTTTAAAATGTTAAACATGGACTTTTTTCACATAACCTCAAATTTTATGTGAATAATTCAAATAACTAAGTTTTAGAGTTTTTTAATTTCATTTGGTAGGAAAATTTTTTTTTTTTTCTTTCACAAAATTTTGCGGAAACTAATTATAATTGATTTGTTGAAATATAAACGTAGATTTATTCCCTTAAAGCTGTGTCGGTAACCTAGTGCCTGGTTGCATCTGAGCTTAAGTTTCCTTACTTTTCCATCCATTAAACAGACTAAACGCACACTAATTTCTACATATACTCAACATATAAGTATGCCTTACTTTCTTTTCCTCCAGTTAACCACTTGCAAGTACTTTTATTGTTCCTTTTCTTACAAATCATCAATAATAAAAGTAAGCCCCATCAACGGATAGGTACATATGTACATATAAACTATCTGGTATTGCTGTTTGGCTGAATTTGATTTAGTTTTATGTTTTACTTCTTTGTGGGTGACAAAGCATGCCGCGAAAATAAAGTAAAAATAAATGAGAAACATACTTTTCTTCTGCGCTTCACATTTATGAAAACATATACATATGTACATATGATATATACGGTTGTGTATGTACAAATATAGCCATACATATGTGAAAAATTCTGTGCATGATGACTAGTCAATTCAAGCGTTAGTGATTTTTTTGGGATACAACTATTAAACAAACATTGGAAGTTAAACCTTTAATGGCCACACGAATAATAAATTATGTTACTAGCTATTGCACGTACATATATATACATATTGTTTGTTTTTATTACATGACATCTCGATTTTATAAATCAAAGCTTAGTATGATTTATAATGGAATAAGTCCTATTTTGACCACATATTCTCTAAATTAAGAAATATAGTAACACGCACAATTTAGAATTTACTGACTATAAAAAACCAACAAATACCAAAAAAAAAAAAAAAAACTAATTTTAAAGGAAAACGGCAGCTGGAGAACGTAGAGACGGCTTAAAGCCCCTTTTGCTTCAAATTCAAAAATTCAAATATATTTTAATCAAATTCTCAAAACCATTTGTGTATCTAATGTGAAAGGTGGTATTTATTTTAAAGCAAAACGCAAAAAATAAGAATAGAGTTCGAGTGTAAGCCATTTTAGATGTTGCGAAAGTATAACTACTACAAGCTTTGAAAATTATATTGAAAGCAATACTCAATTTTGACTTTACAATGTTTTACAAACCTTAACCTTCATCATCAAAGCATCACAAAAGCTACATGTTAACCTTTTCTGTTTCTTTTCAAAATCCAATTTTAATCGCCTTGCTGACAATACACGCGTCACGCGTATTTAAATGAATGACAAAAAATTTCGTGCGTCAAGCTGTCATGAAACTTTAATAAAAATCTATCAAGCTTTTTCGGCACTCAGCATGGTCAAAAATAATTCCACTTAAATGCAATCAACGTTTTTCCCATCAAAATCACACCACCGATTCAACACAACACAATGTGAATTCGTTAACAAAATCGCCAAAAATGCTTAAATACTGTTAACAACGGTTTTATACTCAATGCGGCAGCGGCATGTATGCGACATTTCATTGCATTCAATCAAAAATAAATTTCAATTGCAAATTACATACCAACGCATATATAAACACATACTAAATATGTTGAAATGCATGTGGTGTGTGCGTACTCATACTAGAGATCACGTATACGCCACAGTGCAATGGATTTTAGTTGACGGCGCAATGATAACGCGTTGAAAGCCCGCTTTAAATCGTGTAATTGAGCACAATTCAGCGGAATGTAAAGTGTTCAAGCAATTGTCTGCTTTTAATAGTTTTCATTGTTGTTAATTGTTGAATAGGAATATTGGTGAGATTTGGGAAATGAAATATTGGCAGATATTGACTGACATTTGTTTTGTATATATAATATTTATACTGATATTGATAAATAAGGGTAAATCAAAAACAAAATAATCGATTTATGGGTTAAAATAAATATATATATAGCGGAAAAAATGCAATGGAAGTTGTTATACTCTTGCATTATGTTGCTGCAGAGTATGCTAACGGTTGTTTCTAAAAAAAATAATCGAGATAAATATAGCATAAATGACTATGCTGACGAAGTGAGTTGAAATCCTTGTGACTATCTGGCTGCCCATCTGGAACTTGGTGCAAAAGTTAGAAGACGAGTTTGTAAATGAGGGACTGCCCAAATACACCACGTATTCTCCACGAAAATCTATAAAGTGCCATAACTCAGATTCGGTGGACTAGGTTAGGGTTAGGTTAGAAAGCAAATCAAAGATCATAAGTGGTATGCGCTCCCAAGCTTACTGAGAGCCAAAAATAGGACAAAAAGATCACTCGATCGTTTGCGATCGATGTTGGGTCAAAAGGCCTTTGCGATAGCGAAGTTCAGCCAGTAGTAGAAAGCAAATTCCTAGGCTGTGTCATCAGCTTTACAATTTCATGCATTTCCGCTATGGCCTGGCACCCCCACCAGTCATTACGTAGACACTCAATGCTGTTGGTAGCGAGGTTAGGTACTTCTCGACCAACCCTGAACGCAGTGTTAATGAGTTCAAAGCTATTATCGCTAAAAATAGAAAAAAAAATAACATGGCACCGCTTTCAAAGAAGTTGAATTTACAAATCTCCTAAATCAAACACGAAATAATCCCTTAATAAATCCCTTATCGACACTGTAAAAATGATCGATATCGGGTGATAACTACGCTCAATCCCCATCTCGCGGCTCTATTAGAAACTACTTAACGTGCGATAATCCATTAACTGAATGTTTCAGAGACATTAAGTGATGGCACAAGAGAACTTTGTAGAATTGGGGCGTGCCATTTCTATGAAAATCCATTTCTCATGATCTACTCAACTAAACTCCACCTAAATTAGTATACATATAATATATACCATCTTGATATCCTTATGTTCTAGTGCGAAAATGAACGCACTAGAAACACGCCTATCGTCATTCTTCCTACAAGGTGCATTCCAAAGTAAACAGGAATTTTTGAATCTAGCGCCCTCTGGTGGCGGCATCTATATGTCGACTGCTGCGTTAGAAACTGCTATCTTTATCGACTGTCCAGTGAGAATTTGATGACATTTCGTTAATTGAAAGTGAAGTTATTGCGTTTTAAGTGTCAGTCTGTTTGGGTTATCGGTGCGAAAATGGGCTTCGAACAAAGAAGCAACATTAAATTTTGTTTTAAAATTGGTAAAACTTTTACCGAAACGTTTCAATTGAGGAATTGATGAAACAAGGTTATGGCGATGATTGCCTATCCCGTAGCAGAGTGCACGAGGGTTTCAACTTTTTCAAAGTGGTCGCGAGGACATAATTGACGATCAACATGTGGACCAATCAAAATCTGTGATAATCGGCAATTCCTTCGAAACTGGGCGTAAATTCATCAAAAGTCAACCGGAATCATCATTGAAATTCATGGAAATGAAATTGAACATCTCCAAAACTTATCGATTTATCGCATTTTGACCGAACATTTGGGTTTACGAAAGGTGTGTGAACGGTTTGTTCCGCACAAATTGACTGACGACCAAAAATTGCTCAGAATCCGTCTCACCGATCAACGCTTGTGACCGATTATTTGACCAAAAATCCCATTTTAACCATTATTCACTCCCCGTATTCACCTGATATGGCAACGTGTGACTTCTTTCTTTTCGGAAAAATGCATTTGCTCATGAAAGGAAAGCGTTATGCAGACGTAGAGGCCATTCGAAAGGCTTGTATTGGCCGGTATGGGCGGCCAACGGGCTAAAGTATTGAAGCAGAAGGAGACTATTTTGAATAAAATAAACTGATTTTGAAGAAGAAACCATTTGTTCTGTTTTTTTTTTTGTGTTTTTTTTTTTTTAATTTATTTTGGAACGCGCTGTATAATAGCACTAAAGTTTTTACCTAAAATGGATGAAATCAGGTGAAAACTTTGACAGTAAGATGTTGCGAAAGTATGTAATGTTCGGTTACACTCCAACTGATCCCTTTCGTACTGGTTAATTATTATACTCTCGCAACAAATTTGCTAAAGAGAGTATTATAGCTTTGTTCACATAACGGTTGCTTGTACGTCCTAAAACTAAAAGGGTTAAATATAGGGTTATATATACCAAAGTGATCAGGGTGACGAGGAGAGTTGAAATCCGGATGTCTGTCTGTCCGTCTGTCCATACGTCCGTGCAAGCTGTAACTTGAGTAAAAATTGAGATATTATGATGATTGGTACACGTATTTCTAGGCTCCATAGGAAGGTTAAGTTCGAAGATGGGCAAAATCGGCCCACTGCCACGCCCACAAAATGGCGGAGACCGAAAACGTATAAAGTGTCATAACTAAGCCATAAATAAAGATATTAAAATGAAATTTAGCACAAATGATCGCATTAAGGAGGGACATATTTGGACGTAATTTTTTTGAAAAGTGGGCGTGGCCCCGCCCCCTACTAAGTTTTTTGTACATATCTCGGAAACTACTATAGCTATGTCAAGCAAACTCTATAGAGTCGTTTCCTTCAGGCATTTCCATATACTGTGCAAAAATGGAAAAAGGATAATAACCACGCCCAGCTCCCATACAAAGGTTATGTTCAAAATCACTAAAGTGCGTTAACTGACTAACAAAAAACGTCAGAAACACTTAATTTTGCGGAAGAAATGGCAGGAGGAAGCTGCGTCCAGGCTTTTTTTAAAATTGAAAATGGGCGTAGCGTCGCCCACTTATGAACCAAAAACCATATCTCAGGAACTACTCGACCGATTTCAATGAAATTCGGTATATAAAATTTTCTTAACACCCTGATGACATATACGAAATATGGGTGAAATCGGTTCACAACCACGCCTTCTTCCAATATAACGCTATTTTGAATTCCATCTGATGCCTTCTCTGTATAATACTCGTATATACATTAGGAACCAATGATGATAGAGGAATACAACTTTACACAAATACGGTATTTGAGCTGAGGTACCCTTTGTGGAAAAATTGTCGTGATCGGACTATAATTTTTCAAGATCCCTGATATCGAACACGAAGAACTCAATACCTAACCTAACCTAATGTTTCACCGAAAATATTGGTAAATCTATACAGTTAAAATAAATGAAAATACAATCCAGTACTCAAAGTACACAAATTGATCTAATCTAATTAATTTTACAGCAAAATAAAAAAAAAATATGTAAATGACGCATAATGAAATCTCGATTATCACTTTATCATGCGAGAGTATAAAATGTTCGGTTACACCCGAACTTAGCTCATCCTTACTTGTTTTTGGTATGATTTCAAATTTTGGCGCACCCTAATATCTTTTGTATAGTATATATATTAGAAAATTTCAACAATTGCCATCACCAAATTCCCTGTAAGCTCATATTACCTAATCGAAGCACTTATAAACTCATAATGCTGGCCTCTTGACTTAACTAATTCACAATCTCATTCGTTTATAATTAACTTATTTAGTTTGCACTATCTTCATTTCCTTCTCACTCCCGATTGTATATTTAAGCTCGCTTTCCTTAGTCAATAAAATTTTTGTCACCTAACTACTTAATATCCAAAGCAATTTGCCTAATCTATAGTACTTATAGCATTGTTTATTCAACTGTCACTAAATATTGCTAAATATATCCAAAGGCACTCAGGGTCATCAGTGTAGACACACGCACACACTGGCACTTCGGGTGCAAACACAAATGTATGTTTGTGTGCGTAAATGGCAAGGCGTAAATATTTTGGCGCTCAGGTTTCAGCAAAGAGCCAAAAGTCAACCGATCTATGTTAGACATAACAATTGTTCGGCTTTTGTTTTCAACTTTTAGCCGGTTAGTCGCAGAAAATATTTATTTTTTTTCTAAAAATATGCCGATAGTAATGTGTGTCTCTGTGCATGTGTGTTTAGCTCAAACTTTATGCTGTAGACGTCATGACCCACTTGGCAATTGGCTTTTAACCCTTAACATTTTTTCATTTCTTTCAATGTAAACGGGTTGCCTAGGCGCCTGCAGGTTTATTTTTTTAACCACATATGCGACACTTCTTTACTCTTTTGATGTTGTTTATATTATATTGTGGTTGGCCAACACTTTAAATTTTAGACATAAATAATAATCATATATTTGTACTAACATATAAAACATTATGTATAACTTATATTTCACGTAAATCACAGCAAAATTATTAAAAAGCTTTACTTTATTAATTTTCAAATGAATACAATTGAGTTTTTTAGCAAAGTTTCGGGCATATCCTCGCCTACTAGTAAAATTATGCATCAAATTTTTCGGCACATTCGAATTTTTATTCCCAAATCGTTTATCGTTTATCTGCAAAGAGCATTGACTTTTTGTACCGTCCCGAGCAGTAGACTTCCGAAATTAAATCATATCACCTAAATTAGACCAGTGTCCTATTGGAAAATGAAAATGAAAGGACAAAAGAGGAAGAAAAATTTAGTTTAGCTCAGATCGCTCGAGTTCGGTAAGACGGTATTTTTTTTAACCGTGATGCAAAATGTATCAAGAGCGCTGGGACCTTTCCTAGTCAAAATATATGAAAATATATGAAGTGAAAAAACAACGCTCTAAGTGTCAAACACCATTGGACGAGATCGGCTATATAAGCCAATAAAACGGAAGAGGACCATCTCTTTTCAAGGAGGTAAAAAATACTTACATGGAAGTCCACTAGGCTCAACGGGGTTGAAAAAATCGGTTGAGCACAGAAACCAGCTCGTTGTTTTCTACATCATGGGAACAATAACTTCAACTCTGCAAAAGAAAGGTTACTTAACCTGCCACCTATCGAGATTGTAGTGGAAAGCAGCAAATACATTAAGATAGGCGGCGTTAGATGAATTCCCACAAGGAAAAAATAGCAAGGTTTGAATGAAAATATAGTTCACATATGCATTATTTGGTTCCAAGTCACACTAGAGGAGAGTGGATGGCGTAGTAGCATGCGACTACTGATTTGCTTTCTAACCATCTTACAACAAAAATGGATAATGGAATAGATGATGGAATCTATTGCTCGGAACTGCCAGAATACCGTAGTAACATCCAGGCGGTTTTTCCGGTCAGGGAGGCTGCTGATACCAGGTGGCAATAATCTTACGTTGTATTATGTCACAAAATGTCTTTAGAAGCAGGGAGGCAAAAGATATATAGGTTGTCCGAAAGTAACTGCGTAAATGCTGGGTTCCCGGCTACAAAGGAATTCTGCGTAACGAAATAGCTGATGAGGCTATCAAGAGTGCTATCGGGCTGACTATCGAACCAATACAAAAAATACGCCAGTCGCTAAAAACGATACAAAATAAAATTACAAAAATGGCTGACAGGCGGATCAGGTTGAGCCGGAATGCCTTAAAGACATGCAGGATGACCAAAACATGTGGCAGAGCCCCGAAAAAAACATGATTTTTACTCACACGACTTCGAAATGACTGCAGGACTGTTGTTGGTCTAATGACAGGCCACAACATACTGGCATCACAAGCGAGCCGAATGGGCACTACTACAGGGATGTAGTTATGAGAGAGACGCTGAAACCAATCTTATGTTTCCGTTTAGCCTAATCAAGAACGAATCTTAGATAAGTAGTTGAGATTAGTTCAAGTGAATAGATAAAGTGTCAAAACATCAAGTCGCTCTTAAAGTTTCAAAAAATTGATTTTTATAAAACCAAATACTGCATTACAGACACTTAAGTCTCTAACGTTTTCACTTTTCTAGCTTCATTTTAAAATCAACTCCCATTACATATTCTATTTTATAAACAGCTGAAGATAGCTTTTATATAAAGGTAGCCTAAGTACATATATATATATTATAAGTATATATAAATATGTGTTTATATACATATGTATATATTACTACTTGTCTGATAGCGGCCTGCTGGAGACAATGAAATATTTATTTACAACCATAAATCGTTCGTTGAAACATGTTTGTCTCCGCAGCAAAGTGGTAACACCAACATAATGCCTTCACAGCTGATTGATGATCAATAGTGTGAGGCATGCAACTTAATCTATCACTGTGGTCACACGTTAACTGACAGCGAAAGCGACAAAAAAGGAAGCTCTCACTCCACAGTCGTAGATATATATGTACCTACGTACTACATATGATTTTACTTCCATGCGTTTTTACAGCCACATTCATACACACATAATAAGTATTGGCTAATATGATAAAATGTGCATATTAGCACATACTTGTATATACATTACAAACCAGTATATGTACAACTTGACAAATATATAGATTGGGTTACACGACGTACAATACTTAAGTGTAGCCTTGTGTTGGCGTTCACGTCTGTTGACAGCGCTGTTTCTCATTTTGTGGTGATAATGTCACACGCTGATAAGGGTTTTGGGTCGCTCCACGTATGAAAGTGTAAAAGTTGACTTTGTATCCTTTCTAAATTTTAACTTTTTAATGCAAAGAAAAGAAAATGGTGCAAAAAACAAAAACTAGATTAACATTTTTGTACATTTAATTAAATAACAAATCAAAGTTGCAAAGCTGATGACTTCAAATTGAAAACATGAAAAAACCTTAACTTCGGTTGCTCCGAAGCTAAAATACCTTTCACAAATACAAAAGGTTTGCTTACAATAATCGGTTGCTTGGCCTACAGCCGTTGACAGCTAATTAGAAACACGACTGATTTTGAAGTAATTGAAACTATTTTGGAATAAATTACTTATTTTTACCGTTTTTTCACTCATTTTATTGAAGCTTATATTAAACTTAAACTTTAATAGTAAAAATTTAAATTAAAAATCCGTTTTTTTTAAGATTTTAACAAAAATGTGTGGAATCAACGATTTGAGTGCAACAACTAATTAGAAACGAAAATTGTTTAACAGAATAAAATACCGCTATTAAAAAATATTGCTTACTTTCAGTTAGTATTCCTAATTTCATCAAAAAGGACATCCATATTTGTGCTATTTTTGGTACCTACAGCTTTTTTGACATCAACAGAGATGTGTTCTCTTCAGGCCACTCCAAAACATTAATGGAATTTTCAACAAAAAACTTTTGTGTTGATCTTGTCATGTGATTTGGATTGTTATTTTTTGGAATTTCCATATTTCCATTCAAATTGTCCTTAGTCCATGCCAGAATGAAATTTTTTACGATGTCGACGTATATCTCCTTCTTTAAAATTGCATAAATAATATGGAGCGGACCTACACCACCCGAGGAAAAAAATTCCCAAGGCATGGCTGATCCTCCGCTATGCCTCACTATGCGTGAAACATAGCGAGGATCAAGATCTTGTTAGATTGTTCGGCAAACATACCTTCGACCATCAGGGTCTATGCGATTTATTTTTTTACATCGCTCCAAACAACATACTTCCATTTATTTGTTGTCTAAGATCAATAAGCCTAAAAGTCTACACATTCTTTCCTTTGAATTTTAGTTACAAGTGGTTTCCTGCGTGCTGTTCTGTCATGAAATCCGACTAAACGCCGGGCAATTGTTTTCTTGGATATTGAACATCATATTCGTCTTGAATTTTATGTAGAATGTCAGTGGAACCTTTTTTTTTTTTGGGTCTCCTCCCCGGGAGGTGGTAGTAATTCTGCGGTATATTTCTATTAAAGTTTTTCTGGTTTTTTCTTCGCGTGCGACGTTGGAAATAGTTTTAAAATTCTTTATAAGTATGCATACGGGCATTGAAAACAATTTCTTTTGAGCATTTGACCTGATTCGAAATTTGTTTGTGCGTCTTTCCAGACTGACGAAGGTCAAAAATGTAACTACGTAGGGCGGGGGGCATAATACCTTGAGGAATTTTATTCTTTATTATATGGGAAAAAATTAAAGAAATTTTAACTTCAGAACTACAAAACAGAGTGAAGTTAGTAGTAAGTAGAATATTACGAACAATGCAAGACTTTTAGGAATATAAATAACGGTATATTAAAATTTTTTCTTCTATCATTTTATGGTAATAATCATCCACCTGTGCGCGCTATTCATCGAATAGTTGAAAAATTTCAAATGCAAATTTTCTTTACTTAACGTTCAATTGCCAATAAGACAAAAGACTGCTCGAAGTAATGAAAATATTTGTCGATTCCAAGAAGCCCTCAAGAATTGGGACTGTCGCAAACCACAACCTGGCTGTGAGGAACGATTTCGGCTTGCATCCGTATACAATTACTCTTATAAAAAACTGAAGCTATTGGACCACAGTAAACGTCATGACTTTGCTAATTTTGCCCTGGAAAAACCTGAAAAGATAACTATTTTTTAAGAAAATCATCTTCTCCAATGTAGATTATTTTCATGTGAGTGGTAAATAAACCAAACTGTCGATTCTGGTGCAAAAAAAATCCACAAATTATTCCTTAAGAATCATTACATCCACCTAAATCGACAGTGATCTGGTTATTGAGAACTTGATCTGGTGTTATCAGCGGTCCGTACTTTGAGTGACCTCCAAAAAGTTGTGATTTAACACCCTTAGACTACTTATTGTGACATTGTTTAAAGCCTTTGGGCTTCAGCAATAAACCAGACTCTCTTCAAGCTTTAAAAGTCAATATTGAACGTGCTTTTCATGACATATGACTTAATTTTGTGGAAAAGGTTATCGAAAATTGGTTTCATCGAATTTTTTTCTGCAAAAGAAGTCGTCCAAACTTAATTGTATCGATTGTGCTTCACATTTAATAAAAATCATTTCAGTTACCTTCACAACTACATAATGTGTTATTTTTTGAAAAGAAATAATATCACTCTTATTGGAAAACCATTTATATTATAGAACACGTCGGAGATCCTTCTGGGGATGTCAAACTTTGTTCAAAGTTTAACTTGACTAATCGTCCTTTTATTGAATTAAAGGCAATTCTTTTCAGTTTCTTATATAAGAAGATTTACGTGATAAAAGTAGTCAATGTTTGAAAAGACAATTATATCTTCTGCCTTCTTTAAATCATTCGAATTATGCTATATTTCTGACTGGGACATATAAAGGGGGCTAGAGGTAGTATTGACCCGATTTGATCTAGTTTTGGCATCTATTGACCAATATATATGTATGGTTTAGAATCAATCCGAAGTTCGAAAATTTTCAAGACATTTTACATACCTTGGAAAATAGTTTAAGGTGAAAAATCGAAGCGGGACCTCATAGACCTTAGACTTTAGACATCCCTACAGGAAAAGTCTAGTGGTATGATATCACACAATCTTATTGGCTTATCGACTGACCCAATATTATATGCTCACTGAAGTGTTCTCTCAATTTCATGCATCAAATAATCTTTTATTATGGCGCGATAACAGACGCCATTGACGATTCTCCCCACACCAAATCGTTGTTTTTTCTGGATGAATAGGCATCTCTTGAATCTCTTCAGGCTGCTCTTCGCCTCAAATCGTCGGAAACGTCGGATTTTCTTGGAACTTTTCAAGAGCGCATAAAACGAAGCGATGTCGCTTGAGAAGGTCGAGCGGCTTCAGTTCTTGCGCAAGATGTATTTTATAGGCTTTCAATTTAAGATTTCGATGTAAAATCGGTCGAATATTATACAATAATGAATGCTGGGTCTCAATATGGATAATGATTTTGCGAATAGTATGCTCATCAACCGATTGTTTTGATCATAAGTTAAACGAAACGCGCGAATCATATCTTTACTAAACGTGAGTTTTCGTAATAAAGTCGAACGATTTGTATATGTTGTTCAGGTGTAAGCCTTGCCATAATAAAATACCAAATAACACGCGACAAAAATAACATGACAGCTTTACAAGACTCACGCGTGATCTATCAAAAAGAGGCTTTTGAAAAAAATACCTCTAATTGGATCACCGTTACAGTCATTAGGTGAACCAAACTATTAAACTCTGAGACATTGCCTGATATAATCGGCATAACATATAAAAAATCGAAATCCAGAAAAATATAAGTATAAGAGATGGATAGTACTGATTAGATTTTATCTATTTTGACCAATACTACGCACAATTAGCATGCCACAGACTAATTACAAAAAAAATTTTTTTTTTTTTTTGCTGAATTTCAATTACAAATCTTGCACATAAACCGAAATTTTTGTAAAAAATCCAGCATACTATGTACCTATGCATCAAAGGTATTCAAGCCCAGTTTTGGTTCGATTTGAAAAATTTTTTGCCATAAGGTGACAACGAAGTTTTGACTCGTTGTATTAATTGTGAAAGTGAGATTAAACTTTAAACCGTTAGATGAACAAAACTAATGTACTCTGCACTTTTTACATGAAGTAAGCTCTTGTCCGATTATACGATGGAACCATTTCAGATCGTAATTTTTCACAAAAGGATTATCTGAATTTTTAATAATAAGTATGAATGATATCTTCAAGAATTATATCCCAAATGCCTTCTAAATCTTCTGAGCGCGACACTTTTGCTGATTCTCGCACCATCGAATTTCCCAATATTTTATTTTTTCACAAAATGTTTTGATCCTTATAATTTTCTCCCTTGCTACTTATATATTCCTAATTGTCTTTATTTTTCATAACATGCATAATGTTATTGGGACCGTTAGAGACGTTTTGCAAAGTTGCTTTCTTCGTTTCTGTTTGTTCCACGATTTCATGGAATTTTATATTTTCATTTTTGCTTTGCTGATATAAATCATTATGCATAATATTTAGTAGATCATCTAGGTCTTCAGAATTTAAGTTTATCGTTGAAGCACCTACTAAATTAAATGGAGTTAGAACGGGATCTTCCAAATATTTTATAAATTTTGAGATTGCTTGTCTTTTTTGTTCGCTTATGGCTTCTAGCGCGCTTATCATATCACATGTTCGGTAAGTCGGTTGATTTTCCTTGTTGTTTGGTTTTAGTTCCACCCCGTACTCTAAACTTTTCTTCTTACATTCATCCCCTCTCATTCGACGAGCTTGGAACCAGAGCTCCACTTGTTTCTCTGTCATCTTGATACTTTGTGCAATCCATTTTTGTCGCCCCCCTACCGCAAATTGGTCCTTTTGAAATTCATTCTCTAAAAACTCAACTCGTGCATTAAATTTCCTACGCCGCAATGGACACGACAACGGTTCATAAGCCCCCATTTAAAAGCTATATAGTATATTTTTAACGCTTAACGTTGCCGGTGGGTTGTTTTCAATGAATGCTTGTGGAAAAGATTTTGTTGATTCCTTTTATAATGTTTGTTCGCAAGTAACTGCGTGTGCTTTCCATATTTTTCTTTTTTTAAATACAATAAGTTACAATATACTTTTAGGCGTAATTTATAAAAAAATAGTATATTTTCCACGATTGACAGGCAAATAAAAAAAAATATAATTGTAATTTTCACTCATTAAAGCAGATGTATATAAATATATCATAATAAATTGTATACAAAATAATAAGAAATTTTAAATAAAATAATTATACAAATATTGAAATGTAACTATTGAAAATAACTTTGGTAGACTGAAAATTTGTGGTTTGAAATAACTTCAGGGTCAACTTAAAAATTTCTACATAACAAAAATTTAATGTAAAAAAATTAATTCCTTAGTCAATAATTGGTGCCAATTTTCGTAAAGATATTTCGTCGAATAAAAAAGAGTTTTTCCATACAAAGCAGCACTTCGAACAATTCAGATTGTATGGCAGCTATATGTAAAAGCGGTCCGATATCGGCGGTTCCGACAAATGAGCAGCCTCTTTAGAAAAAAGCAAGTGTGTAAAGTTTTATATCGATACCTCAAAAAACGTGGGACAAGTTTGTGTCAATACATGCTGACGACTATACGCACATAGCCAATTTATCCCGCTCGTCATGCTGATCAATTATTTTATATATATTATATTGTGGGAACTACGACATTTCCTTCTGAGTGTTACAAACTTAATATACCCGCTCGCGATATTCATTTTTCTAAACTTCTTAACTGCAAACGCGCATGATAAATTCTTCCTTTCCAAGGTAGTTAGATGGCACAACAACATTAAAGCAGACGTTCCATTGTCCGACCATGAAGAAGTTCAAGTAGCAAATACCTATCTGAAGAACAACAAAGCGACGGTTGCCGATGGATTGCCGGCCAAGCTATATGGTGGCGAAGAATATGATCGGACAAAACCATGCCCCACTATTGAAATTTAAGTGTGCTCTATCCAATCCACAAAAAGGGAAACTCCCACAATCTGCGTCAACTACCGTGTGAAAGATTAAAGTCCACCGTCAACAAACTGATTGGATCTTATGAGTGGGGGTTTAGGCCTGGAAAATCAACAAGTGACCAAATATTCTCTATGCGCCAAATCTTGGAAAAAATCCGTTACAAAAGGATCTACACACACACACCATTTCTTCGTCAATTTCAAAGCTGCTTTAGATCTTCTATAAGAGTGTACAGCTTTTGGCATACGATTGATTGATCTGTTTTCTCCACATTGGACAAAAAATCGCAGCAACTGCGTCTGGTGGTGAACGAGGTCAGAGAATAGTCGACGCAGTACCCGCCGGGGAAACAGAGGAAAAGGAAGACCTCCACTCCGTGGTGGAGAAGAATCTGGCTACTCATGGAATTAATTCTGGTACTTCATATAGTCCCTTGAACTGTGAAACTTTAAGATATTTGAGGCGTGTTCATTTTGTATCGTTTTTAGTGACTTCCGTATATCCTGAACTAACTCCGTAATCAAGCGATTAATTTTGGCAATCTCATTTACTATTTCGTTTCTTGGAATACTCTTCTGGCCAGGAATACACAGTATGTATGCAGTCACTTACAAGCATCCTACCGCCTCCTGGACTCTACCAAAGGACATTCTCTGACGGGCCATGAGCTTGCACCATTCCCCACATTTAGTAGTTTTTCTTGAAGCCTTCTCTCACCCACTTTATCGAGTTTTGCCTCAAGATTCTTCTGAATAATTCAACTTACACTGCCAATCTTGCAATGTCATTTGGTTATAGGTTAGATAATCTTTCTAGTACTGCTAGGTTTTAGTGCTCCCGTTAAGTAGAGAGCGGCATTCCCTGTAACAATTTTCTTTATAAAATTTTGCTGGCCGCTGTCCTCCAAATCACAGCTTAAATGCCGCTGTGTGACAATAATACATAAGAACAGGTGATAAGCTCCATAAGGACAAAGTAGTCGATATTTTATAAAACAAGTACGCTCTTGCTCTTTATTCTGTCGTCGTCGAGACAGCGACGAAACAACGTCGTTTATGGTCGTGCTGCTAAGATAATTTTCATTATGAATCCTTTGTGGTATTATTAATTACATTTCGTATTTTACGTTACTTAAAGCTAAAAAGTGAAGGGTTTATATAATAAAAGGATTGATGCATTATGAATGTACTTGTTAAAAAAAAAAAAGAAAAGTAATCAAAAAGTTTAAGGGAATAGATATTTTTATTGGGTGCCTTTAATCCTTTTTTCACTCTTCCCAAAAACAGGAAGTACCTACGTAAAATCGTATAGAAAAAATATACTTCCATTAAATAAATACAAACAAGCGCTTATGGTTCATATATGTATTTTATTGTATCTACAAGTTTAAGGAGACTTCTTAGTATTGCTTTGTTTTTTGCAATTGATTTCTCCAAAATTATTCAAAAATTCGATAAAATTCTGCAAATTGCAATAATTATCATTAAGAAAAAGTTTATAACGCACCATAGCGATTCCATCGTGTATAACAAACGGATTGTGGAATCCCCATAATTTACCCTTCGATGTTCATAACCATGAATTGTTAAGCAATTAAATGGTCTCCAAAGCAATGTGCATACGCCTTACGTCACATGCTCCTTCATTAGTGATTGGAGCAACTCGGGAGATTTCGGATTGTCAGAAAAAACTTCCAAATACAAATCGTTTTCCAGTCTGTGTACATTCCCAGCATCCACTAACCTTTGACTCTTCTGACTCGTATTGTCAGGAAAAACTTCAAAATTTAGGTCGTTTTTTAATCTACGCCCATGACTCAGCACCCATTAACCTTTGACTATTCCGTCTCGTATTGTCATGAAAAACTTTGAAATTTAGTCCACGACCACGATTATAATCATATTTTCTAAGCGATTCTTGATAGTTAATTTTTTACGAAACAATGGCTGGCCGCCAATAGTTAAATCTATAGCATTTTGTTGCGCTCGATAAAATTGCGATAAAAATCTTTTTTCGCATTCTTGGTTGCGACCCATGAGAAGCATATGATAACGTTAAGTAAAAAATTCACAAAACACTTTTGATACACGCACGAGGTGGGCACATGTTTTCTACTTCTTTAGAATTCTACGAAAAAACCCAGCAGGAACTGCATGGAGAGGAGTTCATTATGCTCCTTAACTGGGAGCATAAGGCTAATGAATTTATAGGATTTTGATTTGTCGATGACATTCTGAACCTCCTCATCGGTGAAAGTAAGTGGCGCGTAGTCGTTTGGCATTTTGCGCAGTCGGTTAACATTTGTCTACCGAAGGGTGGAGTGTAAACTGCCGGCTAAAGTAGCTCGTGCACTTCGTCGGGTGGAGAGGTTGCAGGACTTCAGGTGCTCTATCCATTTCGTCCGCTTATGCTGATTTACCATAAGCGGAATCTCCAAATTGAGATCCCTTATTCGGGGATCCCCGGGATCGGCATGGCGTAAGGTGTCGCGCTCGTTAGCTAAAACGGCTGCTTCGGCTGGGAAATTGGGGCGGATTTCCACTATTCGTGCAGCCGGGATGCGATCACCTTGCTCAATCGACGTTCGCCAACGCATACGTCCGTAGGAATGGGTAAATTCTGTGAAGCCGAAACAGTTAGCTTTATTAAAGTTAACGAAGGTACGGTTGTCCACAGAACGAAATCGGCAGATTTCCCGATCGAGATAATTATGGGCAGATGGTCTGATGCGATAGTTAGCATAGGTCGACAGGTAACTCTATTTATCAGACCACCACTAGCAATGGTGCTCATAACTCTGGCGGGGGATTCGTCATTCATTGTCCAGAATGTCGAATCGTCAATCTGTTCCACCAGCTACATCCCCCTACGATCATTTGACAGGCAGGAATGCCAAAGATCGTGATGCGCGTTAAAGTCAATGGCAGTACCAAACGGTTTTCACCACAAAGTAGCGCGCCTATATTCGGGTGATATCCTGTAGGGCAACATGTACTTGGGGGGATGTATATATTAAATATTTCTAGCTCGACACCGCCTGACTGGATAGCTATACCCTGACATTCTAGAGTAGTATCTCTGCGGTCGATGTCTTCATCGATTAGACGACACTGCACGGKGTTGTGCAATATGAAGGCTAGACCACCACCATTATCCCGCTCGCGACCTTTACGTATTATGTTGAAACCGGCACAATTCAGAAGATCGACTGTCAGAGTGTAAGCTAGGTTGCCTGTTTGAACTCTTGGGAACCGTGTTGGTCACTCGGGGAGAGTGGCGGCGCAGCGCGTGAACTATAGTATGCAGATTGCACAGCCGTAGAAGCTAGTGTCGCAGTATTGCGTAGGCAACATGTGCCCACGTAACTCATGGTCCACTCCCTGTGAATCTTAAGGCCATTTCATTTATTACACCTGACCGAGGTGGAGTTTGGATGGAGCCTTGTTGCGCAAACGCAGCAGAAAAACTCTCCCGTGCCCGAGTAGGACTCAATGCCAGCATGAGTCAGGAGGATACGGAACAACCCTGCTGCAAGGCATTGCTCTAATGACGACAAACACAAATTAACACTCACCGATCCAAACGGGGTTAGATCGCCGAAATAACAGTCCTTGGTCGGATAAAATGCGAGTCAATTCCGATGCGTAGAACCGGCTGTCGTTTGAATTGAAAAATTAGAATTCCTTCCTGAACCGCGCTTCAAAAAAAGTAACCGTGATCGATCCAGCACCGGAGTGTTCTCATTCATTTGCGGTGGTCTCTTCATCAGACGGACGTTTACGTTTGGAGGAAGGTTTTGAATTTTCTGCTTGATCATTTAGGCATTTAAATGGACAATACAACATTTCATAATGCCTTAATTTTTTCCGTAACGATTTCAAGCTCACGGCCGATTTCCATGAAATTATTTCTTGCCTGCCCAAATACTTTAAATAATGCAATTTTTGTCGATCTCTGACGAGCGCAGACACTTACTATAACGAATAGAATCTAAAATCCTACCTGTCAATCCAGCACATTTAAGGTGGGCAAGCCAGCAAGAAACAAAACGTTCAATCTCCTTTCACACTAGAATATATTAATTTTCTTGAAATAGCCTGTTACATATAAGGAATGATAAACGAAAAAAATTTGACGCAAAAAATTTGTAAGTTCCTAACGATTCGGGAAGCTATAACAGAAGGAAAGGTTGGATTTACTATAAAGTATATGCCGATAGAAGATGTAACTTGATTACTATACAATTGTTCCAATATTTCTAAGTAAAAGTACTTTAGCCGAAGTCTTCGTAAATTGGCAGAAGTTTATGAAATTATGCCATTGTCGGGAAAAAAAACCTCCAATTTTAAGGCCGTTTTCCAATTCTGTCTCATTGTCAGAACAAATTTCCAAATTTAAGTCATTCTCAAATCCGTGATCATACCCAGCATTCTGTCTCGCATTGTCGGGAAAAAACTTCCAAATTTAAGTCATTCGCAAATCCGTGACTATACCTATATTATGGGTATGAGCACCTCTGGAAATTTTGGATTGTAAGCATAGACTTCCAAATTTAAGTCGTTTTTCAGTCTATGACCATGATTATAAAAATAATTTTTAAGCTATTAGCTAGTTAATTTTTTCAAGACACAACGACGTGCCGGCAATAGTTGAATCAATCGCATTTTGTTGCGGTCGACAAAATTGCGATAAAAATATTTTTTCGCACTCCCGGTTGCGACAGATGCGAAGCATATGATAACTTTGAAAAACAAATTCTCAAAACGCATTTGATACACTCACGGGGTGAGCACTTCTACTTATTTACGCTCCGCATATGTCGAAGGTTCATCGAAATCTATATATAATTATTAGTTAAAAATTTTCAAATATTAAATTAGCAACTATCAAAAAAAGGGCGTTGCTAGATTTTCCCCAAAGTTTGAATAATTTTTTGTCAAACTCTCTGTCAAAAATACAATTCCTTCATCCAATACCAATTAATGGCCCCAATATGAATACGTATTTTTTTTTCTTTTTAACTTGGGATGCTCCTTTAAGAATTCTTGCTTCTGACATCGTAATGGTCGAGTTTGAATATTTTGTCTTGAAATTTTGGTAAAATATGATTCTTTGGAATAATAAAAATACTTAATAAAATAATAAAATTTTATGTGAAAAGCAATTATTGAAAATAGATCGTTCTTTGTTCGAGAAAACGCATCTACATCTCTTACAAAATAATTCTATTGATCCTGAGGTAGCCTTATTATTTTCGAGCATTACGCCTTTAAAATGATAACCCTGGTCGATCCAATACCGGGGTGTCCTTAGTTCTTTCGTGTTCAACTTTTTTTGCGCTATCGGCTTTCGGACGGGCCTTCAGAAAAAAATAAACCTGATCCTATGTTTCTTCATGAAAAATTTTGCGTTTTTGATCTAAGTGTTTAGGATATATTCTTTATTACTTATTTCTTTTCTTTGACAAAAACAAACATCTGATATGGCAATACCTATTATTTGTTAACATTTTTTTTTTTTTTTTTTTTTTTTTTTTTTTTTTTTTTTTTTTTTTTTTTTWTTTTTTTTTTTTTTTTTTTTTTTTTTGCTGTGGGAGTAAACGGAATTGAACAAAGGCAACGGGTTTTCGGTATTTTAACAGCAACTACAGTGGGTTTATCGCGTTTACTCTCGATTTCACGCACAAACACACCAGATGACCAGAAAGAGCAGTCAAGAACCAATGGAAAATTCTTAACGGATATGTCATCTTAAAGATGAAATATTCCTGTCGTATTTTAAGTTAAATTTTCGTAACAGACTTAGAGTTATTTGGAGGTGGATCCTGAGAAATTTTTCGCCATTTTCAGTTACAATTTTTCCTGAATTCCGAATGACGAAATCTTCCCTGCTTGAGGACCAGGGAATGAATGATTAATGAGGCCAAAGTTAGGAGGGGGCATTCTTTCCAATGAAGATGCGGTGGTCTCTTTATCAGAAGGACGTTTACGTTTGGAGGAAGATTTCGCATTCTCTTCTTGATCATTTAGGCATATAAGTGAGAAAAACAACATTTCATCATGCCTAATCCTTTCCTTGAAATTATTGCGCGCCTACCTAAATACTTTAACTAATTACATTTTTGTTGCTCTCTGCATTTTATGCAAGACCAGCGCAAACTCTTACTATCAAGAATAGAATCTAAGATCCTATTTGTCACATAGCCAACATGAAACAAAACGTTCAAACTCGCCTTTCATAGTACAATTCGGGAAATAAAAATAGAAAAAATGTAAATAATAAAAGTAAAAGGAGCAATGGTAAAAATACAATATTTATAAGAAATAAATGCTATAACGAACTTTTTCTCAGAGGTCACAACCAATCTAGCGAGCAGTTTGAGATGCACTGTGACACACGAAAAATAAGAACACGCAAACAGTAGTGAATGATGGAAAACGAATTAATAAAAGAAATAAACTTAAGTAAACCATATAAATTAGTATGATCATTAGTAATTGATTCCTACTCAGCGGTGAAGAACCACAGGGAAGTGGTCTCGCTGGAGTGTTCAAGTCTATTTCTGTATATGGCGTTTTAATATGGGAGTAATCACTCGAAGTAAAATCGTACCGACGTGGACTTTTTTCCATTTACGTCATTTGTGTACTTAGAGTATGCTCGGCATTTCTTGTAGTATCGAAAGATGATACGCTTGTAATCGCGGTCTTTCACCCAATGGAAAATTAGCTAAAGAAGTGAAAAAAAGCTTTCTCTCTGAAATCCAATGGACTGGCCTTGATGAACCCGCCCCAACTCCCCTGCGACTATTTTCTGTTCTCAGATTTCAAAAGAATACTCGCTGGGAAGATACTTTCGTCGACTGCAGAGATTATCGCTGAAATAGAGGTCCATTTTGAAGTGAAGGACAAATCGTACTAGAAGAGTTGGATTGGATAATTTTGCCAAAAATGTGTTTTACTATGGTAGGCCGTTGACATTCCAATTGACCAATTATGATTTGAAGCCTTATAAAAAGTTTCTGAAACTACTTTTTTTTATTTTTATTTTTTATACGAATGACTAATAAACTTCTGGGCTTCCTAGTTTTGTTCATTTAAGATAAAAGTGTACAACTTTATCTCACACAGTTTGCCTTTTGTTGATTTTTCTTCTTCATTTTTTCCACGTCAAACGGGCTTTGCATTTAAATAAAATAAATAGGAATATTATATATATGTACATATGTACGTACAGAAAAGTAAAGTTTAAGAGCGAAGACGGAGCAGCAATATTTTCCTCACATATGTACATACATTCATACATAAATATATGTATATTTTATGTAAGCCGGTTTGTCAGCGCGTGTGCAAAGCATGCGTTTCACTAGTTAAATATAAGTAGAGCACGTATTTCAATTTCACTTATTTTTAAATTACATTCATGTAGAATAAAATCATAAGAATGTGTGAACCGAGGGGAGCAGCAAAAATATTGCTAACTTAAACGCATCTTGTTCCAAACTAAACGATAGAGTACATGGGTATGTGTGTCCTTTACTTTAGCAAAATAGAAGAAAATAAATATTTACATATACAAAATTAATACTTATATAGCGGTTTATTAAGGTGGTTGTAATTGTTTTAGAAATTATATACATACTTTTTTAAAAATACCGAGTAATTGAAAAAAAAAAAATTATATAAAAGTCGGGGAGTTTGTGACTCGTAGAATATCTATAACATTTTCTTGTTGATGGTGAATAAAAATTACAAAAAAGCCCTTTTTAACTTTCTAGGGGACACACCTAATGTCAAATAAAACAAAAATTCTTATTTCGGTCAAACCTTTACAAACATTTTAAAACGTTATCTTAAATAGTTTTTGACTTAAAGCTCGACGCCATGACTGAAAGTACATATCTACTGGGGTCATCGCAGTATTTTTCAGCCTAGTTAAAGAAGAGAAAGAGGCTAGTCTTGTGGTGAATGATGTCAAGGTAAAGTACCGGAAGGATCTTGGTAACCACGTCACAGTTGGCAGAAATAAATACATTTGAAAAAGTTGAGGCCTTTGTATATCTCGAAACCAGCATATCGTAAGTGCAATTAGTTCTCACAGTCTGTATTTGAAAGCATTTTTCTCAAAAGTACGTTTTCTAAAATTGCTTGAATACGTTCACAATCAAATATCAAATTATTTTCTGTATACACATAGTCCTTCTTACAATGACCTAGCAGTTTTTTTATCTGACCAAACGCCCAATTTTGGCAGGCAAAAATTCAAACGTTTTGGGTAAAATCCAAACCTTTTTAATACCGCCGAAATCACTGACGCAGTATATATATTTATTTGTGCTTTTAAACACCCTTGAGACTAAGATATTTTGGTTTGAAGCCAGAAAATATCGCTCAAAACTCTGATGTTAAAAATTCTATACTTTTATATGAAGAAAGATTACAAGGTGCGTTCCAAAGTAAACAGGACTTAAAAAAAAATTAATTTATTTTTTTTTTTCTCCTTCAGCTTCAATACAGTTTTTTGCTCGGTTTTAGCTCGTTGGCCGGTATGGCCGCCAGTATGAAAGCCTTTTGATTGGCCTCTACGTCTGCATAACCTTTTCCTTTTTTGGACAAATGCATTTTTTTCCGAAAAGAAAGAAGTCACACGTTGCCATATCAGGTGAATACGGGGAGTGGTTAATGGTTAAAATGTGATTTTTGATCAAATAATCGCTCACAAGCGTTCATCGGTGAGACGGATTCTGAACAATTTTTGGTCGTCAGTCAATTTGTGCGGAAAAAACCGTGAACACACCTTTCGTAAGCCCATATGTTCTGTAAAAATGTGATAAATCGATTTTTTGGAGATGTTCAATTCCATCGCCATGAATTTCAATAATGATTTCGGCTGATTTTTGATGCTGAATTCACGCACGGAGTCTAACACACCAGTCGACATATAGCTGCCGCCACCAGAGGGCGCTAGATTCAAAAAGTCCTGTTTACTTTGGAATGCACCTTGTAGTTATCTGACTAGTAAGGCTGTTTTGCAGATGATGAAACTGCGACAAAATGGTACCCTAATGAATGTATTTGCCTGTGTATTTGAATACCAAACAAGACAAAACGTAAACTTCGGCTGCAACTCTTCACAGGTTCAAGTTTTCGTATATGAACTAGATTTTGATCCATCAGTTTGTCTAACTGCTATATGTTGTAGCCATCGGGTCGAAACAATTTCTTCGGAAATAAAATATCTTTTTCAGGAATTAATCCGTGCAGATATCTCATCCAATAAACGGTTTTTCCCTACAAAAACTTAATTGTTTGGACTGTTTGTTTGCCAGCTATATGCTATAATAGTCCGGCAATTATGCAGTCTCATGGAAGAACAGTTTGCGAAATTTCTCAAAAATTGAGCAACTATGTACAAATACACAGACGCCAGCCAGACAGACGGATATAGCTAACTCGACTTAATACGTCACGCTTATCATTTAAATGTGTATATACATTTTTTAGGATTTCCGAGGTTTCCTTCCGGGTATTGCAAACTTAGTGGCAAACTTAACATAACCTGTTCAGGGTGTAAAAAGTATCTGCATTCGCCTCTAATGTTCACATTCAGTGGAATCTATGAGTATGTGCGCACAGTCACTTGCTTACATACATACATATGTATAAACCCAGGCTTGCGAGAATAGACTGCTTAGACTGGCGCATTGGGGGAAAATGCAATTTTCTTCGTACTTCACACAAATTCATTTATAGTCTACCGAGTTTTCACTTTAGATAACTCTACAAGCGCATATACATACATACATATGTATTCATATGCACACTAGCAATACTAAGTATATGTGTGCGTATGTCGATTTTGTCAACATCATAGAAATGTATCAGTGATCTGCAATGACAGCAGCATCCTTAAAAGAATGCTCACATACGCGCACACACTTTGTTGAAGCTAGTTTCTTCTTATGCACTCAATGTGTGCGCTTTTTCACCCATACATACGAATTAACTTGTCTGAATTTACAAAATACTTATGTACGGTATTCTGCTGAATTGAATTGATATCGCATAACATTTATTCAAGACGTTACTTCGAGCGTACTTTTAACATACCATATATGTACACATGTATATCAAGAGCTGACAACAATACAAATACAAGTTACAATTCGCTTGCTTGTTGTTTTATTTGGCCTGGAAAATGAACTATATAAAAAGTAGTGCTCCGCCAGGGATATAAACCATTGCCTCAACGTATCCCCACAAAATGTCAAATAACATAATCTAAGTCACTAATCGGAAAGATATTTACGTGACAGAATTCAGTCAATATTCTTAAGTATATTAGGAGAGCTTGGTTCCTTGTTAGATTCAAGACCGCCTTTGACCAGAATGAGATTTTTAGAAAGCTCCTATATTTGAACTGAAACCAAATAAGTAAATTTAGTTTAGTTTTGAAAAAATATTTTCTGATAGAATTCATTTCAGTTCCTAAGCTAGTTTTAGTCGTTAGTCTGCTCGAAGGAGTTTACGCCTAAAAACTTAACTTTATTTCTACTGAAAATATTAGAATAAACTGTTAAGGAACTTAGACGGCAAAGCACCAAAAATAGTAGCATATGCAGACGCCATTGCTATCTTAATAACGGTAAAGCGGCTAAGTACCATTAGCAGTTTTACGACCACCACTCTCTACACATTCCAGAATCGGGCAAGCTGCCCGGGGATTGAATCCGGAGAAAAAGGATCTCCTTGTATTCACAACATAATATAAAAAATTCCTCAATGGAGACTCCCATTGAGAAATGAGACAAACTCTCCCTCAATGAACGCACCATATACCTTGAGGTCGTCGACAGCAAACTACTGTGGAAGCCAGGGGACTTCTTCTCTCTCTCTCTCTTATGCTCTCGTGCTACACAGCTATTCTAAGAGCAATTCTGCTCTACCCTGCGGTAGTATGGTGGACAGGCGTACAGAAATATACCTACCGGTAGCCAAAAGAAAGGGTGCAGAAGCTCGGACCACTATGCATAGCGCTACCTCTAAGAACCACTCTAACTGCTGCTCTGAAAACTGTACGGCAAAATCGGCGACGTGACTACTGGCTGCAGGAGAATTTACGTATAGAAGCTTTGGCTTGTTCACAATGGCGTTTTGGCAAGCACTGACTCAGAGTAAACATAGCAAAAGATGATTGACGTAAAGGTATGTTAGCAGCGCGCAATACATTTAACATCTATACAGATGGCTTGAGAATGAAAAGCAGATACGGGGATATATTGTACAGAATTAGACATAAGGCAGCGTTTTAAGCTACCAAAACACTGCAGTATATTTTAAACAAAGGACTTTGCTATTGGGTCCCAAAAGTGATTCATAGGGATACACAACTGCAAAAGTTATGACCAAAGTGGTAGATCAAAAATACACAAAGTTCTTTCCCACACTCAATCGAAACAAGATTGGAATACTCAATGGCCACAGCCTGCTACAGGAAATGTCAAGAGCAAGGTACCAAGGAAACAACGGAGCATCTCTTGTGCAATTATCTCGCGCTAGAAAGGCAACACTTAAACCACTTGATGCCCTACGATACGACAATCAGAAGGAGTTATCTATAGTGAGATCGCAGAACCTATTTGAATTTGCATCAAGCACCGGCATCTTGAAGGATAATAACTTCTCATGAACTACGTAACGTCACTCCATCTGGCATCGCTAAAGACCAAAATTAGTCTGCGCGTGGCTAACAAGCCTACTAGAGTAACATAACCTAACCTAGGTCTAACTAAATCTTTTACTTGTCGAATAGAAATTTGACAGTAAAAATTATGATTAACGACAATAACTGTGTCGAAGGCGCTAAGGGTAGTTAGGATAATCAAATGTTATATATAGAATAACTGCCATCAGGGTAAGTGTAAGTCGATAAGTCAATAGCAATTAGCGCTTTAAGTGAAGAGCAGCTAGTTAAGTTTTTGTTGTAAGGGTTGTTTATATATTTCAGGTGAGAATAACCTTGAATTTTTTTCACACAAACAGTTCCCGTAGCTTCTTATTGCTTAGTCAAGTAGATATTTAATTAAATGCAACCCTTTTCATAGATATTTATATACGTAATACATATTTGTATATGGGTATGGTATCTATGTACAAGTGTCAAGCGTTGAAATCAAAGGTAAGCAAGTGTAGGCACTTTTACTCTGTGGCCAAGCAAATGATTTGATTAATCGTTGATGGTGACAGGCGTAACCCGTAAACTAATTCATCAAAATCAAGCACAAGCTGGCTCGTATATTACATGATTTTGCAACATTTTAGAAAAGCACAACTTGGAGTGAATTTGAGTACTTGAGAAGTGGTATATAACAGGTCTTTTTTGAAGTATTTCTAGACTTCACGCTAGAAGTGGTCCAATAAGAAGTAAAGAAGTCAAAACTACTAAAAGTGCAATAAATCAAAAACAAAACACGCCCTCACCTACGAGACGGTATGGGAGAGCTTTAGTGGAGCCGGTGCGAAAATTGGGCGTTGGGCATGGCACCACCCATTTTCTGGTGAAATCATATATCTCGGCACCCGCTCTACCGATTATGACTAAATTTATATTATGTCACAGTGAAATTAGACTATAACCACGCATAAATCTCATAAAGCACAATTTTAAATACCATTTGAATCAAGAAGCAATTTATATAACCGAATAAAACTTTGTCCTAATAATCTTTTTAGAGTATTACGACTCATGACCAAAACTAGTTGAAATTCATCAAAAATTGTTCAATTACCTAGGGGTACCGAATATGTGGATGCGAGAATCTTTAGTTGAATTTTGCCGGAAAATATTGGTCAAGTATGCAATTTACAATTCAAATTCATAGAAAATGCTTTTCTGAAAATAGTAACTGTGTGTATCGAAAATGGGCAAAATCGGGCCAATACTTCCCTGAGCCCCCATATACCTAATATAAAGATATTCGAACCTTCGTTTGATCTTACGAGGCGCGTTCCAAAGTAAACAGGACAAACAGAACAAATGGTATTTTCGCCAAAATCAGTTTATTTTATTCAAAATAGTCTCCTCCTGCTTCAATACAGCTTTTTGAACGGTCCAAAAGCATGTCGAACGAGAGTCTTATCTTGTGCGGAACCAAGCCCAAATGTTCGGTCTAAATGTGATACATCGATGTTTTGGTGATGTTCAATGATTTCGGCAGTTGTTTAATGATAAATTCACGCACAGTTTCAATGGAATTTCCGATGATCACGAATGTTGATCGTCATTTATGTCCTCACGACCACTTTGAAAACGTTGCAACCATTCGTGCCCTCCGCTACGGAATAGACACATCGTCATAAACTTTTTTCATCAATTGAAACGTTTCGGTAAAAGTTTCACCAATTTTAAAACAATATTTAGTGCTGGATCTTTGTTCGAAGCTCATTTTAGCAACGATAACAAAAACATACTGACATTTAAAACGCAATAACATCACTTTCAATCAATAAAATGTCATGAAATTTCAATGGGATATCGATAAAGATAGCAGATTTTAACGCATCAGTCGACATATAGATGGTCCCAGCAGGGGGCGCTAGTTTCTTGTTTACTTTGGAACACTCTTTGTAGCCCCCATATAACCAATATCAGGATTCTCTAATATCCGGCTGACTTTGACTTTACTATATATGATTGGTGTTTGTATTTGAGCTACCTTAAAGAAACCCATGGAACATGAGTTATATTTAACGTTTTACACGTTAAGTTATATTTCCTTGGCTTTATTCCATAAAGTTGCAAGAGTATAAGATGATTATTAGAATGATATTAATTAGAATAGCTTGTTCGATACAAAAATACAGCTTATGTCGAGATGTGATGGTAACCATGTTGCCAGAAGAACTTCATTTTAAGTTAAAAATTAATGAAGTTATTGAAATGACATGATGATATTATCGTGAAAGGGAGTTCAGGAAATATAATTATTCAGAAATATTATTAGCTATTTAAGTTATGCCAGTAATTTCCTGGACACATTTAGTATAAAATCAAAAGTTTTTACTATCGGGTAAATACGTTTTTCTACTTATGATATGTATGTATATGTACATACATGCAAATACTGAAATGTGCACACGAGTCCATATAAATAGCTGCAGATGCTTAGAAAGTGTAAAAGCTGTTAAGAAGGATAAAACTGTTACATGTGAATTCTCAATACATCCATATATATGCGTACAGCTTAGAATAAATAGGGCTTGTGTGCCATACTCTTCTTATTGTGTATTGTGTGCCATACACAAACATATATATGATAGTTAATACTATTTAACATTAAATATTTGCAACTGAAATCATTCAGGACCTCAAAAGGTTTGAGGTTGTAGCAGCTTCAGTCGTTTAATAAATCTTTTAATTAAATGTTTATATTTCCACTTAGCAGCAGACTGGCACATGTGTGAATTGAAATTTCCATTGCGCAACTACCACCTACGATATATCAATTAAGACCTTCTTATTAACCAGTACCCGGACTGGTCCATTTAAATTGTGCGCGCAAACCGAATCGATAGTTTGATATACGCTCAACATTTTCTTAGGTTTGTGCACAGTTTGTTCTCTATAAGTCAATTAAAGGATGTTTGATAGCACTTTGTTTAATGTTTTGGATATGAAGCATATCAATGCTTCACTCATACCAAAAGACCTGAACCAAACCATTTGTGAAAGCGTGGGCACATAGTGAATATTTGGTCAGATGTTGATTTTTCTGCCCTAAAGCTACACTGATAAGGTCCAATCAGTTTGTTGACGGTGGGCAAAGGTTAATCTATTCCATCGTCATCGATTGGGGAAGTGGCTTTGACATCTCAGATGTTAACTTTTCACTGCCGTTCAGTAGGCTGGAGAAGCGTTCACTACATAACTTCAGCATGCTCTGAATATCAACCACTAGATCACCACTTAAGGTCCTAAAAGAGTGTGCTCCGGTCTTGAAACCTTTCGTTGGTCGAATCATCTTTTCCGCGGCAAAAGGATGCACTTTTATTAAAAAGATGCTCTCTGAATTTCATTAAGATAACTTACATATTGACCAATATATTCCAAATATATCTATGTTAAGTTTATGCAGGCTTGGAGAAAATATTATCTTTATATTTCAATATCATATCTGTCGTTGGATTTTGCAATTGTCGGACGTCAGCTCGTATAATAAAGATCTTAACTGTGGCAAGTTCTGATAACCTCTTTGGTGTTCGATTTAAGTCCTGTAAAGTGACAGTGGAATTTGAAATTGTGTTATATTTGAAGTAAGCTTAGTTGTGTTCTGATTTTGTCCATTTTCGCTACAGGATAAAGGGCTATACTGGACTAAAAGTGGTTGAGTAATTTCGAAGATACGGTTTTTACCTAAATGTGAACGATGCACTTCCGATTCCGCTCAATGCAATGCCAATCTCCCCAGAATCACATGTTTCAAAATACTTCAAGATATCTTAATTATCGCTTGCACGGTCGGATGGAAATTCCTTGGATTTCAACTAGTCTCGCAAGCAAATGTGTCAATCAAAGCTATCGACCTGCTAAATCAGTTTTTAGCTGGTTTGTCTTACTACGTCGTGAAATGTTCTGGTTAAATTTTTCGTTATAGATATTTTTAAAAGGCATACTACAAAAGTAATTGCCCAAAAGCTTATTATTCAATTTACACACACATGAATTACTTAAGTGAGTTTTAGAAAGCTGAATTCATTATCGGAAAGCTTGTAGTTGTTTAAAATATCCTTTAACGGATTTCCTATAAAATAAATATGTATGTAGGTATACGGTAAATCGGGTATATTTCGACTAAAATTTTTGTAGAGTGCATAGTGGTAAGTTTTCCTAGCAGAGCCCAGTATAATCTGTAAAGTTCGAAAATATCCTTGTGAAACTTTCCTGCTATTCGCTTTCCATTCTTCATATCTACAAAATGTTAGAAAATGAAGTGTAGTACTAATCTTTTCTTTTAGTGGTTCCGTATCACTACATATCCATATTACTTGTACTGAAGAATAAAATATCAGCCAAGTAATGTAACTTTTATATCAGCACCTGTTATAGAGTCTGATAATGGCCCAAGTGTGGCCGCTTGCGAGCAGGCACCATTCGAGCGCTCTTTTCCACTCGCAACCCATGATATGAATAAATTACAATAATAAATTCAAATTTATCACATTATATATACTCTCATTCGCTTTATATTATTCGACCAGTTTCCATTATCGCTGACGTGAGAAAGGTATGTGTCTCTGAATATTTACGATACATCTCCTTACAAACAAAGAACGTATATTAGTTACGGTCTTCACGTGCGGGTTCATGACTACAATAAGTGTTTTAGCCGGAAACATCACCAGAGGGTATGAGATAAATATGTATTTATATGGTATAGTATATATTTGTTAAGCGAAGTTCAGAAAGAGTAATTATTTTTTATAAAGTGTTTTAAGAGTCCAATATAAATTAGAACTGTACATATATTAAATACTCTATGGAAGACTTCACGTAATATATTTTGCAATTCACAAAACGCTACCTTCATTTGTTGGAATGGAAGTTAGCCTGCACATTCCTTTTCCAGCTATTTTATTCAGGGAAAGGCTAACGATGTGATAAATGTGTCAAATTGAATATTATGACATCTGTCATATTCAAAAACATACCACTAGAAGAAAGCGACCTTCAATAGCACCTATTCTTGTTTTTAATTAAAATGCTCGTCTCTCAAATATGCAAAAACTGTTTTTAAATTTAAAAAAGTAATTTAAAAATACACAAAACATTTTGTATTCTGCTTATGTAGTATTGAAAGCGACGATAAATGGTCTGACAGTTATGCTCTTAACCCTTAAATGTCATGCAGATAGCGAAATAAATAGCTGGAAAGCAATACGATATAGTTTTATCAAGCAAATATTTACTTAGCCCACTCATTCATTAATACAGAATTTAATCTCGCGTGAGCACTTTGCGGCCACTGTCTTTACCAGCTTTATGTGCTTACGGTCAATAAAATTGATATTTTACATTCATGAGCGATTAGTTAACTTACCACGAGCAACTTGTTCATATGCTTCCCATGTGATCGGTGGATCGCTTGAAGTGTGACACATTTTTATTGCTTTGTAATAAAATTTACAAGTGTTTATCATATAATTATTAAAAATTATTGACAATAACTAGATTTCGTATTACAATATTTCTATACTTAAGAGCTGAAGAGCCTTATATGCAGTACATCGCATTCATAAATAAGAATTTCAAAAATATGATGCCTAAGGTTCAGTACAAAGTTTTTGTAAAATTCCAAAAAAAAATATATATACTATTTTTTTTTCTTATATCGATGTTCTATTACTTTAAAAATATTATACTAAATTATGATTATTTTAAATATTTTTGAGTTTTGTTCTTTTAAAGTGCAGCTGGCTGAATTTTTTTTTTTAATAAAACAAAATCATAAAAGCTTGGAACCATTTGTAAACGAAAAATAAAATAACAAAAATTAAAGGAAAAAAAGTTGACTGGTGATCTGTGGTCGGGAAGAGGAAGGAGAGTGCGTGGTATAATTTGTATAATAACGGTTTATCTCGATTTACGGCTAAACTACGTGTGCTATAGAAAAAAGTTATGTGACAAAGTTGTAGATAATGAAAATATCTACAACCCTTGTATTAATACCTTTTCCATAAAACCTCAAAATTGATGTGAAAAATTGAAATAACCTAATTTTTGGTGCTTTTACATTTTTATTTGACTTTTTTCGAGTTTAAGTCACTATGAGGACAATATTTTCTAGACGAGTAGTTTTTTAGATTCTGTCTACGGTGAAGGCCTAAATCACAGCAGCAATGGAGAACCTTTTTTTAGCGCCATCAGGGAACACCTGTAAATCGAAAAATATATATTTTTCAAAAGTTTTTCTATTTATTCTTAAAATATCTATGAATATTGTATGGAAGATGGAGCCTTAAGTAGAAGTTACCGAAAGTGTAGAAAGTTCTCTGAGCGTCATTCATTTGGGAGTGGCCAGTGGTTCAAAGAGCTCATTACTTGTGGTCTTAAACCAAGTTTCCTCTGGGTAGCTAAGCATTCGTCTAAAGCCAAGTTAAAGTGAAAAGTCGAATTATCCCTCTCCATGGTTGTGCGCTGCGTTTGGGACTAGCCACGCTAGAGTTTTCTCCAAATTGGACAAAGAAGCGAAGAAAAAGGGTCTGCGAGAGAACGAAGGCAAGACGATATATCTCCTGTCATCAAACAAACATTCGACGCATTCACGACTTTGTCATGACTTTCGAAGTCGTAGATAATTTCGTCTATCTTTGAATCAACATCTCTTGCCAACAGTTGCTACTTTGGTCTGAGTAGGCAATTGAGAAGACAAAAGACCAAATACAAAATTCTAGAAATTCTTATATCATTCATGGTGCAGAAGCATAAAGGTTCCGAAATCCGACGGAATTCGGTGGAGGGCGCGACGTGTTTCTATAAGTATTGCAAGCCGAAAACGCAGCGTTCGTTAGAGCACAGGTACGCGATTGAATTATGTGTGAATTTCGGTAAAACTGCGACAAGACAAGAAGTGGTTTGTTTCGATGGTACCAGGCCTTTTGGGATTACCGGGAAGAGCTCGCTGATAAAAACCGGAAGAATTAGCAAATCCAAAGGGAAAACGATGCTCATTGTCTTTTTTGACTTTCAAAGGCATCGTCTACCATGAATTTTTTCCTCCTGGACAAACCGTCAAAGCCAAGTTTTGCATTGAATTCCTCAAGAGCCGCCGCCCACAGCCCAAATTTTTTTTTTTTTTTTGTTTTTTTGTATCCTTGCCTGAAAAGCCCGATGAAAGGGGATCCAAGCAGGATGCACCTCGGCTCTCAAAGCTATTCCGGAGAATGCCTACCATGACGCCTTCAATGCTTGGATATCGCGGTAGCAGCACAGCATCGACGGGATAGGAACCTATTTTGAAAGAAAAAAGAGAATTGTAACGATTGATTCAATAAATTTTTTTAAATGGACTCAATCGTATTACTTTCCGGATAAAGCCTGTACACCGTGACAACATCTGATGAGTCGGCGTTACGAATTTTCGAAAGAAACGTTCTTCGGAAGATTTATGGTCCTTTGTGTATTGGCAACGGCGGATACCGCAGTCGATGGAACGATAAGCTGAGATATACGGCGGCATCGAAATAGTTCAGCGAATCAAGAGACAGTGGCTGCGCTGACTAGGTCATGTTGTCGGAATGTATGACAATACTTCAACTCTGAGAGCATTCGACGCAGTACCTGCCAAGGGAAGCTGAGAAAGAAGAGGGTTCCCACTCCGTTGGAAAGAACAAGTGGAGAAGGACCTGGCTATAGCAGGAATCTACACATACTGCAGGCTGTTGTAAACTCGACTAAAAATACGTAAGCGGTTTTTACGCCAATAAAGAAGAAAAAGATTACTCAAATATATATAGATATACCATCAAAATTAAAAATCAATTAATTTCGTAGTTTTTTGTTTGTTTTAATTCCCAAAAACTGCCAATTAAGGCTGCTACACTGGGTGTGCCACTTAACAATTTGAAAATAACTAACTACTTATATATGTACAGCTATGTATTAAAATAAATAAATATTACATTAAGCAGCTAATTAATCACAGTAGGCATTAATGCACACTAACTATTTAGCACAAGCACAAAATTTCTTTTAATACATACATACATAATATCATTGTGTTAAAAATAAGCTACAATTTGTTGAGTGAGCTAACTACTTACATAATTTATAAATTAAGTGTGTACAAAAATTTAATTACAACAATAAATATGAAGAACTTAGCTGCTAAATGAGGGCTGGGCATGATTTAAATAAATATTTTTCGTTTATAATAAAAATGCGCTTATACGCCTAAATGAATGCAATAAATAAATAAATAATGTGATGCATATTTTGAGGAACTCTAGCCTATCACTAAGAATTGTGTGCGCTTAAAACTAGTTAAACTTAGTGGTATGTTTAAGTATTGGACGTCCGTATTTCGGTATAATACAACAGCCGAGCCTGCACGCGCTTTCACCAGCCTACATAGAGGCTACAGCAGGGATAGCTTCTTTTAGTTACACTATTAATGGCACATACTGGGATAAATTCTCATTACACTACTAATACACTAACGATTATGTGTTATGCGCTCACGATGCCAGCGGCAGCTCGTCGCTCATGCCATATGACGCCTGCGCAGAGGTGTCGTAGCCTTCCAAATCGGCCAGATCCAACCAGTGACTGTAGTTGCTCTCATCACTGTAGCTGGCTATAGACTTGGCTGTTGCTCTATTGCCCACCCGTTTTCGGGTCGCCTGCATTTGACGGCGCACGATTTGCAGCATATGTTGCACGTATTTGTTGTAACGCTGTTTGGCGAAACGCAAATCTTTCGCGTCCACGCCTTGCTGGTCGACACGTGCCTGATCGTTCGAATAGAAATTCAGCTTCTTTTGCATTTCGACGCGTGTAACGGTGCGTATTTTCGCTTGTGGATTTACAGCGTGTATGGCGGATTCCACTTCGCAGAGTGTACGCCGCGCGCTGAGCAACAGTGCGTTGAGTTCGTGTGTGGTAGCGCTGACCACTTGCAGATTTTTACGATCCCAACGATATTGTTTCACACCCAGTTCGGCGAAGCTGGCGACAAATTTCTGCATGGCGCGATGCCAGTGATGGAGTTCGATCTGTAACGGAAGAGAAGGTAATGATTAATTGGCGGTTTATTGTAGTAAAAAAAAACTTTCTTAAGCTTTAGAGGAAAATATTTTTGAGATATTGTTCTGGAATTTTTCAAAAGTCCCTTTCTGCTCAAAGAGCTGCTTATTTATCGAAATTGCCCTTGTCGGATCTCTGTGCCACAGAGCCGTCATACAAATTCAACGATCGAAATAAAATCTTTGTATGGAAAACTTTTTTATATAACAAAATATCTTCACGAAACTTGTCATATTGTTCGGATCGGTCTACTATATCATATACCCTCAAGCCAATCGAAAGCAAGTGAGTGTGTGCGCAATATTTTCAGTTGTGAATAATATTATATAGCAGATTCGACGCAACCAAAAACTTGACATTTTTTTTGTTTCAATTCTCTTTCATATTTTCTATGTATATATCTCTATATACTGACTCAACTTCCTGCAATTGTAATTTGGCGAAATGTTTGGGAAAGTCCATTCTATTTACACCTAAAAACAAATAAATCCAATTGTCAGGGAAAATCCACAGCGAAATTTGGTAGGTTATAAGCGTGCGAGCCTCCGACTTTCGGCAAGCAAAGCTTCGTGAGTACAAAAGTACGTGAAGAAAGAATAAATAAAAAATAATAATAACAACAAAAGCAAACGCTAAGCGCTCAATATAGTTCGAAGCTAACAATCAGCATTTCGCTAAAAAACAACAAACGCAAAAAAAACATAACAAAAGCGGCTGCTAAGTGATAGACAAGCAGACCCAAGCTCCATGGCATACGAGCGCCAAAAACACAAGTAACTCAAAACAAGCGACTGCCCTATAATAAAAGTGCTACAAACAGACTGTGATATACATTTCAGCAGTTGTACGCACATATGTATACGGATATATTTATGTACATATATATTATATATTACATGCATTTGTATGTATATTTGGATGAATTTCAGTGTCTAGCGGTCTACGGTCGTGCATACGAAGTGACTAAACTTTTGCATTAGTCATCGGCTTGCTCGTTTGCATGTATATGTGTATGCAAAGCAAGCGCTTACAGTACGTCACTACGTCACGCAATAACGAAAAAAGAAAAAAAGAGGCTAAACTAAACTAGAGGAAGCGTGTTTGTATGCATGTGCACACGGGCTCGTATAATTTGCTTATTAAGTAGTAAATGATTGTCACAGTTGGCGCGAGCTTTCAGCGAACGCCAAGCGCACAGCTGGCCGTTCGGCCGCTCAGCTGCTCAGCTGGTTGCTTGGATGGATGGCTGCTTTAATTGGTAAGCGCGGTGCATGCAGGGCGCGCGTTCAGCTTAAAATCGGTCAACAGCGCAACGAAAGTGCTTCATATTACATACATACTGTATTTATGCGCTCACTGTTATTTGCGTTGCTTGTTGTTGTTAAAAAAATTAATTTTGCAGAATGCGCTTCGTAAGTTTCGCAGTAATCAATTGATTGTATGACGTGCAATATTTTCACATTTTTGTACATGAATAATTATGTTTTTCTTATTTAATTCACAAGAATATGCAAATACTCACTTTGGCTGTTCGATTCAGTGTTGGCAGAAATTTATATTTCCTACTATGCTTGCGCCAGCTGGGCATATCGTCGATATTTATCGTATGTAACGCATTAATTGTTGTATTCTCCGAACGCAGCGCCTTCCGAAGCGTTCGCACTGCTTCCTTTTTGGCCATCATATGCTGTATGCTCGGCTCGGCATTCTCCTCCTGCACATACCCGCATGCATTCATCCACTCAAGTGGCGCTTCAGCCTCGTTTGTCACGCTTGCTAAGCGACTCAGGCGCATTTCGTCGTTGTGGCGCTTGCGCAGTCGCTTTCGTCGTCCGCGTTGTGCCGCACCTGCCGTGCTGTCGAGTAATTGTTGAAAGACGGCGCTTTGTTGATTGCTAAGCACCTCGGCGGCGTTTATAGCTGCTAATGCTGCTGGTCGGACATTGTTTTCGCCGGTGGCTGCGGTGTGCATGTGAGCGGCTTGTATGGCGGCCGCTGCACTGTTCACAGGCATTTGTATTAATACTGTTAGCACTGTAAACATTAATACTGTTAATGTTGTTAACTGTTTGGTTCGTTGGCCTTGCTGTGTGTGTGTGCCGTTTGTTTTAGCCATTTTGTGGTCGTTAACTGAAATTATATAAAATATATAAAAATTATAATTTTTATTA
>NW_017535263.1:224588-226249 GCF_001853355.1 Bactrocera latifrons
TTATTACCAAAAGGGAAGAATACAGGTCGAGCAAATGTGTTGAGGCAAAATTTTGTTTCAATGCTGTCTCTTATACACATCTATATTTTAATTTCATTTAAAATTTGGTTCAATTTAATAAGTAAAAGTATACACTTTTTTATACTTTAATTAATTTAATTTAAAGTATTAAAAAAATTTATAAATTAAAGAAATGTTTACGAAGATAATTGTTTTTTAATTTTTCAATTTACGTTAAATTATCCTTTTATTTTAATTGTTGTCTTAATTTTTAAATCAAATCACTATTTTAATATTTTTCAATTTATTTGTGTTTAATTTAAAAATTTTGAATTAAAATTAAACAAAAAATGTTAATATAAAATTGAAAAAAAAAATTTGTTTGATTTATTAGTATTTTTATTTTATGATTTACTATTAAAACCAAATTACCGCTAAAAATATTGAATTTTAGTTAATTTTCTTTTTACATGTATTTTTATAATAGTTTTTCTTTTTATTTAAGGTTTTATATTTTTTATTTGTTCTTTTGTTATTACTATTTTTTTTACTGTTGTCAAAAGTATTATGTTTTTTTCTTGAATTTTTTATATTATCTCGCAATTGTTTATGTTTTACGCAACCCATAAAGCATAACTCAGCTAAACAAACCAGTTGCTGTTGTATCTTCTTAAACGAAACAAAAATAAAAAATCTTCCTAGTTGACATTTACAACAACTTATCGCCGGCAATAAATCCTACAAATATGTTAATTAATATTGCAAAATGCCTGCGAGGCAGCAATATTAACATATTACGATACTAAACTAGTAGTTGCAACCTAAACGGTAGGCAGACAGCACACACAACAACAACAGCAACTACAAAATGCTGTAAACAAGTGTCATTCAAAGGCCTAAAACAACGTGTGGCGCATGCGCTGCAACAATAACAAAAACGAGGACGAAGTCAGCACTCACTTAGCAGCAGTAGTTGCACGCGGCTCAGCTGTCAGTGAAAAATGCAGAAATTCCACACACGCACACATATGAACATTTGTAGTTGTGTGCAGCCATGCTGGATTGTTTAGTGTCTGCAAATTATAAGTTGCGTCTAATGCGGTAACTCATTATGACCAGCAATATTTTCATGTATATAATTCATATACATATATATAATATGTGTGCTTATACATATGTAAATGGTTTGGCATAAAACATTTTGGTAATTTGGTTTGCGGTACGCTTGCGCGCCAAACGCTCGACGTGTCTGCGATGGCGTGCCAAAAAGTGGCTATAAAACACGTTGATGACGTACCTGCATGCCTGTACAGGTGTGCATGCGTATGTGTGTGTGTGCGTGTAAGCGCGCGTTGACACAAGCCCGTAGGCGTAAGCCACCAAGCTTATAATAACCATGTCTTTGTCATTAAAATGGAATGAAAGGTCGTTATTGTTTTGAAGTTACCCTTCAATGTTTGTTTTTTTCTTGGGTTTTCATTTCTTTTGATTTCAATTTTTATTTTTATTATTCCTTGTTTTTTAAAAAAGACACAGGTTAAATGTTGACCTATATTTGCATATGTTTTGCGGCAATGACGACATAATAAAGAGAGTTGTGTTGGCATGTGTATGTTTGTTGTTTTTTTGAGAAACTTCTTTTGGAAGTAAAAATTTTTAAA
>NW_017535263.1:226682-237686 GCF_001853355.1 Bactrocera latifrons
GTATCGAAAACTTTTTATTTTTATTAAATTTATTTGTTATTAAAATTTAATTTTCTCCTACATTTTTTTCTTCATTCTTACCTTTTGCCTCTTATAAAAAATACTGTTAGTTAGTGCCTTTGCACTGGAAGCCAATTCGCTGCTTCTCTTTCTCACTTTTGCTGCTCTTTAACAGCTGATTTGTTGCAATCGCAAATGAAGTTTTTGTGATTTTTTAAATATTTCCGTTTTTTCGAATACACACGTGCTTTTTGCACAGCCAAATTACGTATTCGTGACAATAAATTCCGTTGTGTCACGTGCTTCGCAATAAATAAATTAATAACGAGCTTAATAGTATTTATATTAATTTTAATTACTTTAATTTTCACAGCGCCTTTTATTTGACTTTTAATAACGTGTTAATAATTTAATATAATCTTTACTTAATACTTATTTCGTTCGTTTCAATTAATATTAATTTATATTATTATTATTTTTTGCTCCGAGCTGCGTGTTGCTCATTTGTCGATTTAATACTTAATAATAGCGTTGCTCACGTTTCGCAGTCTTTATATGAACTAACTAAAAACATTTGAATGCCGACTCTCTTATGAGCTTGTTAACGCCGGCATGCAGCGTTTACACATACACACACACACGCACACGCGAATACAGATGCCAATAAGCGACGCGTTAGTCAGCGCGACACGCTTACTTGCGGGCCGGCTTGAGTCTCCCTCACAATTATGGATAAGAGTTACGAGCAATGAGTTAGAAAATAATTGTGTATATTCAATTGAGTCAAATGTTGAAATCACAACAAGAACAACAACACCTCAAGACAAGAAACAAGAACAATCATGGCAAATCGTGGCAAATGGGTAGGTGTTTATGGTTGTTAGCGGATATAAGTATGTGTGTGTGTGTGTAAATATTGTGTAGGTGCGTGTCCGTCCGTCTGCGCGTTCCAGCCAACAGGCGTGCAAAAGAACGAAGAAAAACGCGCGCACTCTGCAATTACTCATCGGCATTTTCCGCATGCAACAAGAGGACGGCGATGAGCAGCCAGACGCGCCACGCTGATACATACCTATGTATATAATATATGTATATCTATATTTATTTGTAAGTGTGTGTATTCGCTTAATGGGTGCACAAGAAGGTAAGATTCACCTATAAACGCACGCTTTTTTACACTCTTCAGCTGTGGCGACACCCCTAGGGCACAAGCCCCTACGCTATGGACGCCAACTATTTATGTATATAGTATATATATAGATATATATTTATATGGCTTTGTATGTATATATGTGTAGTTATTTGTTTTGAGACCGAGCCTAATACTATAGCTTGGCTGTGAGCATTGAGTGGGCTGGTGAGTAACAAACTCTTACTTAGCCACTCGCTTACAGCCAAACGCACACACACACACAGACAGAAATGCAGTTGTAAATTTTACGCTCTTGCCACGCTTGAGTGAAATACTATGCAGCAGAAAGGTGTTGTAAGTGCTGCTTACAAGCATATAAAATCAGATTTATGCTCAAAGCGTGGCATTTACCTAGAGCATACACATATGTTTGTAAGTATTTGTGTGCTCGATCTCTGTTACCTGCGCTAATCACGTTTATGCATGTGGGCGTTGTAATTGCATTCATAATGCAGGCACACACAAACAGGTATTGAAACTTGAGTATTCTTTTTGTCAATTACACGCATTTCAATTATGTGCTTGTGACGTCCCTGTCGTAAGCAGCCAATGGCCATTTGTATTGGCAACTGTTAGCGGCGGCGGGGTGGCGACATTTCCGTACATACATACATCAGTCTTCAGTCATACGTAAATATCTCTATCTATTTACCTTAGGGTATTGAGTGTTACTGCGAATGAAGAATACATCCATACATACATACATACACAGGTATGTGTGCCGGAGTAATTATTTCTTTACTCCCTGACGTGTGCATATTTAAAAATAAAGTGCAAATAAGTTCCCCTACTTATGTTTACTTTGACGGTGCTCTTTTCAAATTTTGCTTTTTTTTTTCAAATTTTGTAATAAATGTTCAGCCAACACCCTCATTCGCAATTTGCCATATTTAGAAATTTAGGTATTTTCGCACTTTCTTAAAGCAGTGACGTCTTTAAGTGTGACGTTGTCGTTTGACTGACTGTGATTAATGTTATGCACTATGCAAATAATTGTTGGGTTTGGTCATGATATTCTTAGAAATATTACTAAAATTAGCGTAATTGTTGTTAGGGAAAAAGAAATCCCACTGGAGTTATTTTTAAGTCTACACATTTTTTTGAATTATTTGTGGGCTTGTCAGCTGCCTTCCTTGAGCTCACTTACTGCAAAGAATTGATGAAATGTGAGCCTGAAAACTAGCAGTTAGAAATAAATTAAATTACAATAATCAAACTATTTCAATGCAACGACAAAAATGTCTTGAGAATTCAGCAATGACAACCTTTCAAATATTATTACTATGTTGTTGTCTCATTTGTTTATTTATGTTGTCAACTGAAATGAAATTTTCTAAATATTACTTTGTTCGCAACTTGTCCACATTTTCTTACTTTTCAAACTTTCTCTGATCCTCGATAATCTTTTCAAACTAAAATCAGCTACATATCCTTACTACTATGAGCAAAAATTTCAAAATCGACTAATCGCCCTTCAAAGTAATCCCTTTTGTCCTCAACACACTTTGCCATGACAATTTGCGCTTGATGTTTTTCTGAAGGGACTCACTTTTCAACAGCAGTAGTCATCCGCTTTAGAAATCGATCGATTTTGTTGCAATTTCGTAATGACCACGAAGTGTTTTTAAAGTAAACCCGAATTTTGGGTGTCGAAATTCACTAGATGGGATTTCGAAATCAAATTTGGTTCACATCGTTTCATACTTAGTCGGAAATTTTAAATTTTTACCGAATTCGGTAAAATTTAACCTTTGAATATATGCCTTTAGAAAAATTATTTGAACAACGTATATTAATACTACATGGCTTTATTTTTACTATAAATAATATATTATTTATTGTCCTTTAGAATGGCAGAAAAAATTTTACGCCACCACTTATCCACCGGTTTGCGAAGAATTCATCGGAGCCATTAAGAGAAAGAGTCACATATGGGTTGCTTACAAAATAGCTTAAGTTGATAAAAAACGTGATTCTACTGAATTTTTCCTCAGGCACCTTCAAAATTAAGCGCTTCATAGTTATATACTCGTATTTGCACAGTAGCAAACAGCTTGTTTAAAATAAAATTTCTTATATTTTTCAAAAGTTTTTGTTTGTTGGTGCGTTATCTAAGATGAAAGACCGAGAACAATATTTTCGGCATATTTTACTATTTTATTACCAAAAGGGAAGAATACAGGTCGAGCAAATGTGTTGAGGCAAAATTTTGTTTCAATGCGTAAAAGACCATAAAAATTCCGCAGAATCTTTCTCTCGAAAACTCGTAAAGTCGACTCATCAGATGTTGTCATTGTCGATGCCTCTGCACCATATAGCAGGACGGGAATAATAAGTGAAGTATTGAGTTCGGTTTTTGTTCGTCGAGAGAGGACCTTACTTCTCAATCCTACTTACCCGATTTCGGGGCTGACGTTGTGGTTGGTGTTAATTCTGGTTCTAAGATAGATAGACGATATTCTATACGACCTCGAAGTTATGCCTATTAGCAGTGACGTGGGAGCCAAGTTGAGAATGTGACTCCTGTAGCCAATGTAAACCCGTTTCAAGGTGAGATAAAATACGAAACAGGATTTTTAAAAATTACAATTATTTTAAGAGCTACAGTTACTTTAGTGACGCAGTACCTAGCCCGGTTTGTAGGTAGAATCACTTTTCTAAACGCGTTTTACTCGAAACTACTTTTATCCACACGGTACCGGCATTATCTCAAGTTCTATATAACCGACTTACCTGAAATTTTATATGAACCTTCTTTATATAATCCTTAATCCTTTGTTTTTAATATTTAAAAAAATCATGAATTTTAAAAAAAAGCGAAAAAAATGATTTTTATTTTCAAGTAGTCGCCATTTAAAAAAAAAAATCGTCTTCCCTAAACTAGGGACTATAACAGCACCCTTACTGATTAAGAATTTCTTTTGATTTCTTTTTTTCAGACCTCTAGGAGAGTCAGGATCAAAGTCACCAGGACCATTTTTTTACACCTGTCTCTCCCTCCCCCCTCTAATTATTTTAATTTTTAATATTTTTTTGTACAAATTTTTTCTGTATTCTTAAGATAACAATAGAAACACCATAAAAAATGGGTAATAAAAATATTTTCGGTGTTTTTTTAAATTCAAAATTTGATTTCTAGAGTAGAATACCTCTTAAAAAACACCTGCAAATAAAGGGACAGAACAGCCTCGGATGAGGATGTACTATCACACCCACAAATCTTGTTTTTGAATGGAAAAACCTTCGACTGAAATCAGGAGGTCAAGAACCACTTTGTTGCCTGCAAAGAAAAAAAAATTATGGCATCAATAAAGTGCCCGAAAGATGGCAAAAAGACGATATAGTATGATTCCATAGAATTTTTTTTGTAATAAAACAAACCTTGTTTAAATTAAACGCTCACAACAGCATTATTTTGCATTACCACTCATTACATTATAAATAAATAAATAAGTTAAGTAAATATTGTAGAAGATTCCCATGTCATTACATAGTCAATTATACTTAAATATATATGGAACATAATTTACTATCACTTCATTAACTTTTTGACTTAAATCCTAGATACAATATTACTTTAATAAAATATAAATTAAATCACAGCTTCTTATTGGTGTTTGGTTGCCTTTTTAGTTCTTTTATGCTTTCATTAATTCTATCTTTTGTTCAAGTCGTTTAGAATGTTTCATTTTAATAATATTAAATTTCATTCTCTTCTTCGGCAGAGTCATCACCATCATCAGCACTCAAAATGGACGCGTCCTTTTCCAAACTTCTATCGAGTATGGTCGGGTGAGTGTTTGTTTTACATGCATACGATATTTCAATGTGCCGGGGGTGACGCGGTAGCGTTTTCCAAATTCGTAGCAAATAATTTTGATAGAAAAATTTAACAAATCGTAAATCTGTATGATGGACACCATGTTGTGCGGCAACATTTGTCTTTGTGTAGAAATTGATTTGTGCAAACATTTCGGCGCGTGTAATGCTGGCAACATGTCGGTAACGCCGTGGAAAGCAACCATTTATGTCGGTCTCAATTTCGCAAAGTATACGCTTAGCGCTCTGCAACAATTCCTTCAGCTCGTGTGTGATGACACCCTGCGTACGTAGGTGTTGTTGGTCCCATTTTTCTTGTATTTCATGTAGATAGTCAAAAGAAGCGATGAATATTTGTAGGCTGCGATGCCAGCAAACGGGAGCAATCTAAAAATAACAAAAAAATCGAAAAGAGTTATTTAATAAGCGTTGCCATGCGATAAAGAAAATATAGGGAAAAAATTATATTAATAATAAATAAATATTGCATAAAAAGCTCGCATTCCTCAGCAGGCATACCTCTACTCATGTTTGTATGTGAAAAATTTGGCCTGCAACCTTTGGCTTTGATTGATTTATCGTGCTGTTGCAGCCACAACCGCCGCTGCAGTGCGCAGCCACCAACACTGCCTGTGCGCGGAAACCTCTTTTGACTTATGCAAATCATGGCATTGCGCCTCCAAGCATTAAAATGTTGCTGCAACTGGTTTTGTGCAACAGCTTACATTTTTTGAAGTAGCAAGTAGTGCAGCAAGCACCGTACTTAGTTTGCTTGTCGGCAGTCGGTGACTACACCGCCTGTGCCAGCGTTTGCCTTCGTCACCTTCATGCTAAGGCTTTGCTTATCTAAACATCTCGGTATCCTGCGCAGCCTTTTGAGCACCTAATGAGAGCATAATCGTATGCTTCAACGGCAGTGGTAAGTGCTCGCATCAGCACTCTCATAAAGCCCTGAGGGCGGTCATTGTCAAGTTAACGCTTCAGCTGCCATGCAACATTCTTACGTTATGTATTTTGAACTATAGCATTGGTAGGATGTGGCGATAATAAAGGGTGTGAGTTACTTAGTTTTAAGAGTTTCTCACTGTGGCGACCTCCTGCTTAGGGTGAGACATTTATTCTGTAGTGTTCTTGATTTATTTATATTTATGGATAAATAGTTAGAAACTTGGCTTGTAGGAAGACAGGATTTTTACTCGGAAGTAAAAAAACAAGTTAATTGATGATTTTTATTAAGCTAAGTGTTATGAAGGCTTATTGAGGTCTGGAATTATTATCTTCAGACAAGAATTTTCTTCAAAATTCAAATTTGTGAAATATAGGAATACCTTCAAATATTATGTGAATAAAAAAATTGCGAAAAATCCAACTAATCGAACAATGCAACTTAATAAGGGGCTACATGGGTTTACGACTTTTAAAAAATCGAATTTTTTTCTTATCCTATTAAATTCTACAATACAATACAATATTGACCTACAGTTTTAAGTTGATCGAAGTAATAGTTTTGGAGATACAGCCTTGAGAATATGTGCGTTTGAGGCTAGCTAGGCTAAGTGCGCCGTCTTTAAACGCGTTTTTCTCAAAACTGTGTTTTTGAAGTCGGTTAGAAAGATTTCTCGAGAACTACCCAACCGATATCCATGAAATTTTATACAGGCCTTTGAGATACTATTCTTAACGACTTGGACGAAGAAATATTTTTTTCAATTACAACTATCACTTTCAATATTTCTGATTTCAAAATACAGAAATGTCATGAAATTTTCACTGAAATTTTATTATTTTTTATGTCCCCCAAAAATCCATTTTCCGTTTTTTTGCTTCGTCCAAGTTCTAAGTTAAGTTTAACTAAAATACATATTTTGCACTTCAGATGATCGTGTAAGGAGTAATCCTGCCAAGGCAGACGCATCTGTTTTCGAACTTTTGTCGGAAATGGCGCGCAATCAGAATTTCTTTGTTATTGGTATGTGTTTGTAATAACAAAAAATTTTATTGAAATATTTAATTTTTTATATGAGAAAAAGATTATTGAAAAAGGCTGTTTTTTATCCGAGGAAGTCAATGTAATCCCATAATTTAAAAGAGCTCTTCAAGTACTGCTCTTAAGTTGCACTTAAGATCGCTTATTGGAATAATCCCTTCATTGTAATAATATCCTTATATAAATGAATCATATTTGCATATAATTTACTTTATAACCGAGGTAATGGAGAAAATTTGCCTGTTTGTATCCCTCTTCAATGTACTATTCCGCAGATGAGCTCTTTTTATGTAACACTCTTGCTTAAGATCTTTGATTCGCTATCTTCAAGGCATTAGTTCTGAGAGTCAGCTATAATTACGTATTGAGAAACCAACCCTTCGTTCAGACGAGCCTTTATACCTCTCTTTGCGTGATGATCGTTTGATGTGTCACACAAAAATCAAAAATCAAAAATCAAAAAATCTGGATTATCGATATGTTTGCACAATTCATTCGCACAAATGCGTAAAAGTTTTTCCATATTTACCATGTGAGTATTTGCATACGTACATAGATACATATACGAGTATCAGCGCACAATTGCTACAAATGAGAAGTGGAGCGTGCCATGAGTATTTAGGGAGGTGTGTAGTGGCCAGGTAAAAATCCCCTGAAGACACACTGATGACACCACACACTCCACAACGCCCCCAAGCATATTTGCTAATATAATCAGTTGAGTGCCGGGTTTTTTCGCAAAACCCCAAGCACTGCTGGTGGCGTTGGGTACACGTAAGTGTTGAGGAAAGCTTTTTTTTTTATTGTTTTTTTATTTTTATTTTTTTTTTATAACAATTGTTTGATCATGAGCGCGATTGTGACGCAAGTGCTGTAATATAGTGTTTGAAAATTGTAAAATACAACATAAAATGCATTGCAAATGGCACGGTAAAGCACATATGGCGAATTATTGCTCGACATATTGCAACATGTTATGATGTGATGTGTCGCGGCGTCCAAGTGTCTGGTAATTCATTTTCCATATAATAATTTGTAAGTACTCTATTGTGGGCCTTGCCATACATTCCTACGCGGCGGCTCATATACTTTCTGTGAAAGGGGGTATTTGGCGCGTGGCGGCTTTCAACCGAACGCCGAGTACGTCATGCACTGAAAGACCTATGACTGACCGCACTTCGTATAAGCATCCGTCTGGTGTGTGTACTGAGTCATCGGCAGTTATGAAAGCGAGTGAATTATGTTTCTTACTCGACTTCTTGCTATGCTCGCAAAGACGCATTGAAATTTCTTTGAATCTTAAAACTTTCATTTTGAATTTCGGTCGCGCATGAATTTGTAGTTTTCATGCATGTATATAATATATTTAACGTTTACTTACAGTGGTATTACGCTCCAATGTTGGCAAGAACTTGTATTTCCTTTCATGTCGGCGCCAAGCCCGCATATCGTCAATGTCGATGCCGTGTAAAGCACTATTCCTAATTCTTTTGTATTCGAGACGTACAGTTTCGCGCAGATTTTTCATGTACTGTAACAAAATAAACAAAATCATCGATTAGATGTATTCCGAAAATAGCAAATTTGCAGCAAAATATTGAAATTTGTTGTTGTTATTCTAATCGTGGATAAGCAAATATTTTTAAACTTCTCTTGATCTCCACATTATGAATTTATTGAATGGAAGTATTTCGAAAATAAATATAACCGAAAAAAATTAAATAAAAAAATTTGCTAATTAAAAATTGAAAATAGCATGTTTTTTCAAATAAATAAATTTTAAATTTCAAAATCGAAAATAGAAATTTTTTTTAACTTAAATAAAAAAAAAAATCAAATTTCGAAATCAAAAATATCATATTTTCGAAAATAGCACATTTTTGCAAATAAAAAAATATATAATTTCAAAATCGAAAGTAGCATATTTTTTTCAAATTAAAAACAAATTTTTAAAACTTCTAAATCAAAAATAGCATATTTTTTCAAATAAAAAATTTTAAATTTCATAATCGAAAATTGCATATTTAAAATTAATAATTAAATAAAAATAATAATTAAAACACGAAACCGAAAATACCATATTTTTCCAATTTAAATAAAAAGCCTTAAAATATCAAAAACGAAAAAAGCAACTTTTCCATTAAAATAGAAAAAAATATAATTTAAAAATCGAAAAAAACATATTTTTATCAAAATAAAAAGAAGAATTAAATTAAATTATTAAATTAATTATTTTTTGTTTTAATTACGCCAGTAGTCTGTTCATTTTGCGTTTAAAAAAAAAAATAATAATTATGCAATATTCATTAATTTCACATTTAAATTTCTAATTTTGCTTACCAATTTAATATAATCCTGACTCAGATTCTCAACCAGCTCATCACCACTCCAGCCGTTATCGCGTCCACAAACATTGTGCCACGCAGGCTCGTCATTATGTGTTGCCAATGCGCTGTCGGCATTATGTCGCTTATAGACACGTCGTTCTACATGTTCGTCATCAGCATCACCTGTTTTATGCTCGCGATGTATGAAACGTGCAAGTTCGTGCAATAGTTCCCAAGTATCCTCCGCGGATTCGAATGACTCCGAGGCAGAGCGCGGCCCTTGCTGCGGCAAAGCGGCGGTAGAGGTGTGCTGGGGAAATTGCGCCAAAATCGTCAAAACGACGAAGAGGGAACACCCATAAGTGCTGGGTTTTGTTGAGGTAGTGAGGCGACATTGTGGGTGTGCCGCAGATGTGACGCAAACATCTTTCACCTGTTGGCTGTAAGCTGAAAACGGGTTTTTTATGTTTTAAAAGTGAATGCAATAAGTGGGATTTTTTTTCGTATTTAATGAAAGAGAATTAATTGTGAAATTGCAACTGAAATTATGTGTAAAGCTATTAAATATCATAAAAGAACGTGTACAAACGCCCAGTGGGCCAACTGGCGAGTATAAACTACAGTTTATGAAAAAATCCCCACACTCTATTTCATAAGAATAATTCTTCATTTAATATCTCAGCGGATGTGTCTCTGGTTTATCAGCGTACTTACAATATTAGATATGCATCAGTTAAGCAGAGACATTACACCATGAAAAATTCCCAGGCGGCCAGCAGCAATACAGCAATAGCACCCATACACCGCCCCACACACAAAAGTAGTAAACTAGCTGTAAATATTTGCTTGAGTGAAAGAGTTCTTTTGAGTACTATTGAGCGGCAGGAAAAGAGACTCACACACCCATTCAACAAAAGCGGAAAAGCAAAGTGGGCGCGCTGGAGGCAAAGCAAATGAGCGTAGCTAAGAGCAATCGAATGAAAGTAGCACTCGCACACACATGCTCAACGGCACGCAACACGCTGCTTCATGCAGTTGTAGAAAGACTCAGCGTAAAGGTATTTTTATGAATGAAAATTTGCACAGCTGATTACTACTATAAACGCCTTGGCGGGAAGGGTATGTGGTGGTTGTGGGTATTTCCAGTACATGCCTACTTACTCGTACATGCTCGCGTATTTGCGAGTATTGATATACTGTTATTTGCTCTGTAATAAGAGCGCGCGGCGGACATGTTCAGTTATTTGTGCCCACGACACGTTTGAATTACTCAAATTTTGACTCGTTTGCTTAATTGGCTCTCACATTTGAAAATTTTTTTGTGTTGATCGCATTTTGAGCTGATTTTGCTGGTTTAAAGTATTAAAAATTAAATTAAAATTTTATTTAAAATTAAAAAAAATTAGAATTTTCATATAAAATTCATTCATGAATTAAGAAATTGAATAAAACAAAAAATTGACAAAAAAAATTATTAAAAAATTTAAAATACATTTACTTAATTAATTAAATAAAATGTCGCACATCTCTTCATTCTTTATAATCAATTGGAGAAGTTGATTCTCATTGATATTGACATTAATTAAGAAAATTAATAACATTAATTAAGAAAATTAATTACAACAAAATTTAATTCTTAATAACTTGAAAATTTTAGTTTACTAATTAAAAATATTTAA
>NW_017535263.1:238313-240033 GCF_001853355.1 Bactrocera latifrons
TTTTTCTAATATAAAAGAATTTAAATAAAACACTTAATTAAGAAATTTTCAAACTATTCTGCTGCTTATTAAACACATATTTTTATTAGGTCAGCTTGGAATTTTGTGTCGCTGTTTCACAGTTATTACTAACAAATGCATTTCAAATCTTTTATTTCCAACCATATTTGCGGACAATGCTTAACTCCATCGCCTACTTAATCGAATACGAAATCGAGCAACAACAACACAGTAAGTGATGTACAAATTAAAGATGTTGTAGAAATCATCGACCCATTCAATCACTATGCCACTTCACTGCCAAAATTAAATCTATTACTCATGTATGAGTACACGCCAGATGATACCTTCGCATCGGCGGCTAAACGGCCAACTGTTGCGGTTGATGAGCCTGCTTTTATGGTCTTTTATGCGTTTTTTTTCTCTCCAATTTGATATTTTCATTTTTTGCTTTTGAATCATCAATAAAACTCAATAATTGGCTTACTTTAAAAAATGCGTTGTGCTTTCTGCATGTCCGCGAATCTTGATTGAAGATTAGTGTACAGTTAACTTTGGACATCAGAAAAAAATTTCGGATTTGCTAACAAAAAAAAAAAAAAAAAATCACTTCATTTTGCTTACTCTAAATTGAAAATGGCAGCTTTAATTGATGTAAGAAATTCAAATCACAGAAATCACGAAAGTCAACGCTGACATCGATTTAGGTAGAACGAAAAGTTAAAAGGTTTGCGTGATTGATCTCATTTTTTTGTTTTGAAATTTGTAGAGCTTTCGCGAAATCTAAATAATTAAAATATTAAAATGTTTTTATATCTAGTAATTAATTAAATCAACAAATTAGTGATCCTCAGTTAGCTTTGCAATAATATACTATAAATAATTAATATTTGAATTCTATATGCGAAAGCCTAATTTACTAGAACTTAAAGCTCTCAAAATAGTTTCCGTCTTAAATTATGTCATATAAAGGCTTTGTATTTATATTCTGAACAGGATATAGTATGTTTGCTTCGGATACATAAACTTCACCCAAAGGAAAACTTCGGCGACCCTAGTAAGTCGTTATTTCTATATATGCGAACTAGTCCCTCAGTTTACGAGATATTGTTCTTACCTTTTGTAAAGATAATTTTTTTTTTTTCAAGAAGGTGCTTATTTGCTATAATCGCCACCATTAGACCTCTATAACATATAGCTGCCATACAAACTGAACGATCGGAATTAAGTGGTTGCAGGGAAAATTTCTTTATTTTTCGAAATATCTACACGAAATTTGAAAAAAGTCATAATTTAGAGCAATAATACAATTCACGAAAAAAAAATGTTCACATCGGATACCTATAACATATAGTGTCATACAAATTGATCGATCGAAACAAAGTTCTTATATGAAAAAATTTTTTATTTGAAAAGATATAATATATTCATGAAATTTGGCAAGAATTCTTGTCCCGACCACTGTTATAATCTCCGAAAAATTTGTTCATATCCAACTACTTTAGCAAACAGCTGCCATACAAACTGGCGACTCAAAATCAATGCAACGATTTGTGATTTTCGTTGATCACACGTACTTGTGATAATTCAAACGCCAATAGTAATACAAAATATTCAAAAGTCATGTTTAAAAATAAATGAATTTCGTCGCCTAACAATTTTTTCACACTTAATCGATTTGTAAATATCGGGTGATTTTTTAAGAGCTTGATAACTTTTT